>NW_004949115.1:795719-802242 GCF_000317375.1 Microtus ochrogaster
GTGGCGGGGAAGAGACGGAAATCTTTAATAAATAAATAAATAATAAAAAAATTAAACCAATTCTAAAGAGGAGAAAGGGGAAATAGACAAAAAGAAAAGAGTATTGGGTCCCAAGTAAGTTCAAAATGCAAGAAAGCAAACAACATTTAAACTTGATGGTTTAAGAGCAATCTGACTACATGTCATATCTTCAAAACTCACTGGGACAGGATTTGGGATCCCAGAGTTCAAGGGAATCCCACTTGTACAGGGTTGCCAGACCCAGCTCACATTGATGCTTTCATGTGTTGACGTGTCTTCCAGGTTAGGACTGCATGTGAGTAGCTGTATAGTTCTGGGGGCTTCTGGGTAGCCCCATGGCTTCACTAAGCACTGCTTTAGTGTGAAATTTCTGTGGTGTCCCAGACCATACTCCTCATAATTTGCACCCTTTGAAATCTGTAGATAGAGGTGACCTTGTACATAATGAACACCTACAAAGTCAGAAAAGCTTGTAAGTCGCCAAAATGAATGACGTGAACTCTTTGTACCTTAACCACTTGATAGGGTAGCTAAAGAGGGTTGGAGCAGAGTTGAGGTCCTAGAGGCTCCCAGTCTCCTGCTTTGAAATTTTTCTTCTACCAAAATCTACCTTGATGGGCCTGTGATGGGACTAGATACCTTGAAAATATGTAACATGTCTTTGAACTCAATCTCCAACTATCTTGATTAGTAGCACCCAAATGTTTTTTATTTTCTACAACAATCTTTTTTTTTTAATTTTACATACTAATTCCAGTTTCCTCTCCTCCCCTTCTCCCCTCCTCCCCTCCTCTCTTCCTCCCACCTTTCCCCCACCCAACCCCCATCCACTCCTCAGAGAGGGTGAGGCCTCCCATGGGGAGTAAACAAAGTCTGTCACATCACTAGAGGCATGAACTGTCTTTTTGGGGCCCATTTCCTATGGAGGGATACCTTGCACCAAGTTTTTTAGCCTTAACTTGGCTTTGGCTTTCTCTCCCAAACAAGCATGTGTGTGTGTGTGTGTGTGTGTGTGTGTGTGTGTGTGTGTGTGTATGTTCATATGTGTGTTTGTGTATATGCACACAAATGCACACACATTCTCAGGCTGAGAATTTTCCAGGTTATTGTTTTTCCTTTGGTTAGATATTTCAGCTTTAAATCATGTCTCCCCTTCCACACACTATTGTAACAGTTCAGAGAAGCCACATAGTGCCCTAATTTCTTGTTGATTATAGTTTAATCTTATGTCTTCATTCATTACTCACAAGTTCATTCCAGACTCCTATGACATTGACACAATTTGGCCAACGTTTTTGTGACATTATAAATAAGGTTGGCCTTTCCTCCACTTCCCACTACCATTTCTATCAGACAGGGCATAAGAAGAGCCTTTATGTTGGCTCATTCCTACCAGTGTCCTGTACATGGCCACCTGCATAGAGGCTTTCATTGTAGTTTTCCTTTCCTGAGCCCTCTCCAGAATTTCCTTTGATGGTTAAATCTAGCCTTTCTCTGCTGTCTTAGTTGGGGTTCCTATTGCTGTGAAAGGACACAATGGCCTTTGCAACTCTTATAAAGGAAAACATTTAATTGAGGTGGCTTACAGTTTAACATTTAATTGAGGTGACTTATAGTTTCAGAGGTTTAGTCCATTATCATAACAGTAAAACATGGCTGCGTGCAGGCAGACATGGTACTGTGGCTATATTGAGAGGCAACAGGAAGTTGTCTGTTTTTATGGGTATGTTGCTACTGCTTGTTTTGAGGTCCCCATTTCCTGGTGGTGGGCAGCGGATGAGAAGATACGGAGGCAACAACACAGACTCCAGGAGACTCTAATACAGAAGGTCTTTTTGTAAACAAGTTGGGGGTTTTTATGGGTTTGTTGAAATTAAGCAGCCACAGGAACATTCCTGGTTGGTACTTTTGAAACTGGCAGGTCACTGCTGTCATGTTGTGATTGGCTAGTAATGCACGTCATTAGTCACTGTGCTTTTGGTCAGCTGACAGGTTGTCTTGACCAATTTTGTCTACTTATTGTGAGTTTGTATGTGCTTGTTTGTGCTTTTGCAATTGCCCTGCCTCAGTCTGTGACACTGGGTGTGGCTTGAGCATATATGAGACCTCAATGTCTGCCTTCACAATGGCACACTTCCTCCAAAAGAGTCCTACCTATTCCAACAAAGCCACACCTACTAATAGTGCCACTCCCTTTGGGATCCATTTTCTTTCAAAACACTCTACCCAGTATTCACTAAACAAACAAACAAACAAAGGAACTATTCCAGGTTTGACTCACCACCTAGGTCCAAAGCCACTCCCCCATTTTCAGACATAGTAATCTGTCAGATTAATTTCAGGACCTCTGTGAGAGCAAGAGTCTGTGGATGCTCAAATCCTTTATTAAAAAATAAAAAGGCCCTGGAGAGATGGCTCAGTGGTTAAGAGTACGCATTGCTTTTCCAAAGTCCCAAGTTCAGTTCCAAGTACCCTTGTCAGGGAGTTCACAACTACTTAACTGCAGCTCCAGGGGATCTGACACCTCTGGCTGCTACAAACATCTACATACATGGCATATACTGCGACATACACATAACTAAAAATTAAAAAAAATAAATGCTTTTTTCAAAAATGGTGTATAATTTATATACAGTCTATGCTTATATTCCCATATGGTTTGAATAACTTGTAGATTATTAATAATACATAATAGAATGCAAATACTTTGTAGCTAGTTATTATACTTTTCAGGAAATAATAACAAGAAAACAAACTTGTGTGGGTTCAGTAGAGGTGTAGCTTTTTACTGAAATGTTTTCTTTAATTTTTTAACTGAAAATAGATTTCTAATACAATATTCTGATCACAGTTTCCCTTCCCCCAGCTCCTCCAAAATCCTCCCCACTTCCTCACTCCCCCAGATCCACACCCTTTTTTTTCTCATTAGACTACAAACAAGCATCCTTAAAAATAAGAAAAACACATGATTATCTCATTAGATGCTGAAAAAGCCCTTGACAAAATCCAACACCCTTCATGAAAAAAAGTCTTGGAGAGAGATGGGATACAAGGGACATACCTAAATATAATAAAGGAAAATTATAGCAAGCCTGTAACTAATATCAAATTAAATGGAGATAAACTCAAAGCACTTCCACTAAAATCATGAATAAGACAAGGCTGTCCACTCTCTCCATATCTATTCAATATAGTATTTGAAGTTTAGCTAACAATAATAAAACAACTTAAGGAATACAAATTGGAAAGGAAGAAATCAAAGTATCATTATTCACAGATTATATGATAGTATACATAAGTGACCCCAAAAATTCTACCAGGGAACTTTCACAATTGATAAACACCTTTAGTGAAGTGGTTGAATAGAAGATTAAAAGCTGAAATTTCTAACCAAAGGAAAACAACAATCTGGAAAATTCTCAGCCTGGGAATGTGTGTGTGCATTTGTGTACATATACACAAATACACATATGAACACACACACACACACACACACACACATATATAGTTTGGGAGAGAAAGCCAAAGCCAAGTTAAGGCTAAAAAACTTGGTGCAAGGTATCCCTCCATAGGAAATGAGCTCCCAAAAGACAGTTCATGCCTCTAGTGATATGACAGACTTGACCTCACCCTCTCTGAGGAGTGGATGGGGGTTGGGTGTGGGAAAGGTAGGAAGAAGGGAGGAGGGGAGGAGAGGAAACTGGAATTGGTATGTAAAATTTAAAAAGAAAGAATTTTTAAAAAATAAAAAAACACTTGGGTGCTACTAATCAAGATAGTTGGAGATTGAATTCAAAGACATGTTACACATTTTCAAGGTATCTAGTCCCATCACAGGCCCACTCCTGGGCATGCACATAAAGCATGCTCCATCCTACCAAAAGGACACTTCCTCAGCTATGTTCATAGTAGCTTTATTCAAAATAACTAGAACCAGGAAATAAGCTAGATGTGCCTCCATTAAAGAATGGCTGAAGAAAATGTGGTACATTTGCACAAGACCTCAAGTGGAGGCATTGGTACCAATCCAGCTACCAACTCTTCAACCTACAGTTTTCCTGCCTTACAGAGTGTTCTGGAACTGAACCCTAGCAGAATTATCATCAAAGAGACTAGAGAGATTTCATCCAACAACTAATGGGAGCTGATGCAGAGTCCCACAGCCAAACATTAGGCTGAGCTCAGAAGTCCTGTGGAGGAGGGGAGAGGAGGACCTAGAGGGGTCAGAGAAAGTAAGAGGACACAAACCATGGAATCAAATGACAGGGACTCATGGGGCCTCACAGAGATCTGGGAACCTGTAGGAACCTGATATAGGTGTCATTCATTACACTATATTCATACATGAATACAGTGTCTATTGATGATGTCCATGTATCCTTCTTTAACTGAGCCCTCATAGGATGGATATTATCATTAATAGAGTCTGTCTTCAGTCTCCTTCCAAAGGCCACCTCTACCAATACTGTTGAATCAAAGACTTGACTTCAGCATCAATTCTGGTAGAGACAAAAACTTACAAGCCACAATACCACAGTGTTCCTCAAATTTTATCATCCATTTAAGTTATCCGTAGAACTCATTAAAGTGTAGAGTGAACACTGAGTATAACTTTTTCTAGACCTTTTACAAGGCACTAATCCATTTGTGAGGCCAAATGACAGAATCACTTTCCCAAGTTTCCTACCTATTCAATAACCACTAGAGTTGGTAACAAGTTCCAACAAAGAAACTCTGTGAACCATTCAGACTCTAGTAGTTTGGAAGAAGTCATGTGTCATGCATGATTCTTGGGAGTATCCCAGGGTTCAAAAGAGTATCTTTTTGTTATTGGCATTCTGGCTAATACAGCTTTAGAGACTTTATTTATCTGAACAAATACCATGACCTGAGAAAGTCACTGTATGGATCTTCTAAAGGTAAGAGCTCTTGAGAAATTGAACAATGGGACAGAAAGTTAAAATCACTTTCAGTGGCTCTGGTGCTCCTATACCCTAACCATTTTTTTTTTTAAATAACAGAACAACCTTTCTGCTTTGGCAAATGCCCCTGGTGACCCAACAGTATGAGCCTCATCCCCACAATTGCCTTTTCAGAAGCAGAATAGACAGATCTCTTGTCTCCACATTTTCTTTGCTTATAATATGCTTGGCATTCTATCTTTTGAGGGCGATTCCTTTGGGATAACTCCTATTTTAATTCAAAGATATAAAGGAATAGTGTCACATTAAGCCACCAACTACATTTAACAGCTCTGAAAGAGTCCTCTGTGTAGTGAAAGGAAAAGCAACTTCAGGACCAATGTAATCAGATGTTACAGAAAACTTTTGAGCAGGATGCTGGATAGAGGAAAAAAGATGGTCATGCTAAAACGACAGGCAGGAGGATGCCAAAGACAGCCTGCCATTCTGAAGTAGTAGTTGAACTCAGAGAATCCTTAGCAAAGGGGACCTTTGTGCCTTCCCTGATCATCTCAGATAACTGACTGATGTGACTACGTAGAGTGGCACAGCAGAAAGAGATTTGGCCACAAAAGAGACCAACTAGCAAAGCAGCATCTTTGGCAGACACTGGGAGGTATATGGCAGTTTTTAATCAAGAAGGGATGTGACAAAGCCTTATATTTGTAGATGTGTGGCTTTGGTTCCACAACAATGAATATAGGGAGAGAATGAGGACACAGAAGAACAAAGGTTCAGTGAGTGCCAGTGGAGAGAGGTGGTAGGAATACAGTAAGATAAGTATAATATGTAAGAAATCTAAGGCCCGCATGTGTGGCCCTTGTAAAAGGTAGTCACTTGTTTTCATTTCTACTTGCTCCTTATTCACCTTGGACTTCTTGTTTCTCTCTAACTTCTTCTATGCTTGGTTTTCTAAGATGCCAGAGGAAGTTGTTTGTGTGTCTTTGCCTTCATCCTTATTGCCATCCCAGCTGGTTTCTCTTAGGACCCATGAGGATGTCAAAAGACATCATATTCACAGAATTAAATCACATATCAGTCCCAAAATTTTTCATGAGTGATGTTAATGATCAGTTTATTGATGGATTATAAGCAGCTGCATACTTAGTCCGTTAGTCTGCACAAAGAGCTCTGACAGCTATGACTGCCATGGACTCTGAGTTCTGTGGGTCTGGAAGGATCAATTTGTATGGTTATTGGAGACATGTTAGAATTTCTCTCCTTCTCCTTGATATACATAATGGTCCCTTTTACCATCCCTGCTGATCCCCCTCCCAACACAGGGCTCAATACCCACCACTGTAATGCAAGAGATGGTAAAAAAAGCAGGACTACCACCTTGCCCAGTAGGGTTTTCCTTGTCCTCACCATCAATTTTCCTCCAGACCCTATAATACTAGACTAAGAGAATACAAGCATACAATGCCTTCTGTAAGGACTTCAGAGGTCCTTTGTGGTGTTAAATGGACCCTGAAGTCTTTTTCTTCTCTTCTCTTCTCTTCCCTTCCCTTCCCTTCCCTTCCCTTCCCTTCCCTTCCCTT
>NW_004949115.1:802342-819314 GCF_000317375.1 Microtus ochrogaster
CCCCCCTCTGTTTTTTTGAGACAGGGTTTCTCTGTGGCTTTGGAACCTGTCCTGGAACTTGCTTTGTAGACCAGGCTGGCCTTGAACCTACAGAGATTTACCTTCTGTAATTGAAGGCATGCACCACCACTGCCTAGCCCACTGCATCAGTTTTTGTAAAGTAAGAAAAAGGAGAGGATGGTTGTGAGTTGAGAGTGAAAGAAGTGGGGCTTTTGTTCTGATTGTACATACTGTCTTGTGAGCATGAAGAATGTGGCATGATATTTTCATGTCAAGTACCTCTCTTTGTAGATTATAGGAACACAGGAAGCCTCACGGTATATTTTTTTAAAGTGAAAGACACTGGCAGGAGAGTGTGGGTCACAGGAGTCCTGGCCTCTGATTTCTCTGTTCTAGAGATTGAAGCAATAGTGAGAAAACTCTTTCCTATATATGTTTCAAACACCAAGTTTGTTCCTGAGCCTCAAAAGTAATCTAGGCTTAATTGGCTCCTTCACCCAAGAGTTTAGCTGCCAATGAAACTTATAGCTGACATGAGCAGTAAGAGGTTGGTGAGTTTGTTGGCACTCTTGGACTAAGCAGAGTCTTGAGAGCTGGTCAGACCCTTATACTTTTACTTTTACTTATACTTATACTTATACTTATACTTATACTTATACTTATACTTATACTGTAACTCCTGTTTCACTCTCAGAATAACTTTTCACCATTGTGGCCACAATAGCAAAATCAAAATTCTGTAATTTTGAGAACTTTACACTAGCTTTTATTAATTAAGATGGTCAATTTGACATAATCAAGAATAGTGAGGGTGAAAGAAATGGTTAACTCTCACATATAAAAATCACATTCCCCAAGTAAATTGTATTTCTAAGAACTCCCTGTAGACTTGTAACAATGATAATACTATTAGTATTTTTCCCATATTTAAAATTAAGAACCTGAGGCATCATATGTTTGGTGTGTCTCTGACACATTTCCCTTTAAAAACAAATTTCTTTTTCATTTTATAAAATGCTAAGCCATACAATGGATCCCTTTGAGCATTCATTTTCTTCTTGAAAATATTATTCTTTAAAACCTTGAATCCATTGGTTTATAGAAGCAAGCTTTACTGTTAATGACACTGCATCCAAGATGTTGCTAGCCAACTATTAATTATGCTGCTGTTTTGTTTTGTTTTTTTGCTAGTCTTCATTTTTCTCTGTCTTGTAACTATAAATAATGTAATGTCCAACTTAACATGCCTGCTTTTAGCATGTTCTCCTAGCCGAAGTCCTGGGGATCAGCCAGTCTTTTGTAAGTTTGGTTCTGACACATATCCCACAGTTTGTCCAAGTCTCCAATCTGTCAAACTTGCTTAGAAATCTCCTTAAACTTACTTTTCTGCTGTACTCTATACTTTGGATTTCCAGAGGATCTATTCAGTTGGGTCTTTGTCTTCCAAGAGGCACTGTTATGCTGATATCTGAATCATATCTATCTAAACAAACTGAGCAGGCTGGTGAGCTGCCTGGGTTGTCACCATCAGAAGACAGCTTCCCCCCTTCGTTCATATTTCATCACATTTTCCAACAAACATTTAAGCACTTGGTTGCAGAGGGAAAGACACATTCCCTGGACTCCAGGGCTCTTGTTCTGCAAGAGTCAGTAGGCACACAACCCATAGACACACAGATAACAATGACATGGCTTGGAAATGCCGAAGTTGACAGAACTGAACAGTGCAGTATGTGCCCGCGTGTGTGTGTTAAAACTACATAAATGGGCTAGGCAGATGGCCAAGTGGGTAAAGTGTTCTCTAGCACCTAAGTAAAAGCCAGGTGTGGTGGAACATGTCAGTAACCTCAGCACTGGCTGAGTGGGGAGGGTGTGGAGACAAACATCCAGGAGTGTTGTTGTAGATGGAATGGCAAACTCCAGTTCAGTGAGATGACCCTGTCTTAAAAAAAAAAGTTGAAAGGAATTGAGGAAGAGATACCCAGTTGACCTCCAGCTTCCACACACGCATAGAGGGGTACCAGTACTCCTCCCGTACAGCATGCACCCCTGTACACATACAAATAAATCTATGCATAAAACAGAGGCATTTTTCCCCTAAGGCTTTTGTTTTTTCCAGAAAATTGGGAACTGGAAAGAATATAACCTAAATAGAACTGTTAGTCAATAATAGCCTTCTAGGCTAGTATTTTCCATCTCTTTTTAATGAAGGAAAAGAAAATCCTGCAGTGATGCAGCTGTATTTTAATTTTATTTAATAGACAAAGGTCTTCCCATCTTATACGGATTATCAATTATTTCTTGCCTTTCTTCTACTTCTTTACCCATTTTTGCATGTTGTTTCATAACCTCTTGCTCCTTCAATCTGCTCCCCTCACTTCCTTTCTTAACTCCTAGAGAAGGAGTTGAAGAGATGGGAGAGGGGGAGAGAGGGAGAGACAAAGAGACAAAGAGAAGGAGGGGAACAGAAAGAGTGGATGAGATGGAGCTAAATAACCTTCAGCTGTGTCCCAATTATCCATAAGTACTCTATGAAGAGTATAGTCTGTGTCACCTTTATGAAGAAATCATCATTTATTTATCTGTCAAACTCATAGTTACAAACTTGCTATTGCAAAGGAACAAATCCAGATACTTTCGAGGACCCTCCTCTTCCCAGGGATTTCTTACATTTAGCTTACTGTCTTTGAAATGCTTAATCACTTAAAGCTACCCATTCATACACAACTCAAACAAATAAACACAAAGCCTCCCTACTTGGTGTAGACTGTAGTTGATTTTTATTTATTCTTTGCTTTTAGTGGACCCACCACCCAGCTCTCAAACACATACACGGAGACTTCTTCTTACTTACGGATGACTGGCCTTAGCTTAGTTTGTCTCTAGTCATATTTGCTAATTTAAATTCTCTCGTTTCTCTTTAACTATGTTTTGCTTCTGGGCTTTTTACCTCACTTTATTCTCTGTATCTTGCTTTCCTTCTTAATCTGTGGCTGGCTGTGTGGCTGTGTGGCTGGCCCCTGGCATCCTCCTCTCTTTGTCCTTTACTTGATCCTCCCTCTTTCTCTCTTTCTAGTTAGTCTCTGCATGTCAGTCCCAGCTATTTCTCTCTCTTCCCTAGCTATTGGTCATTCAGCTTTTTATTAGATCAAGTAGGTGTTTTAGACAGGTAAAATAACACAGTTTCACAGAGTTAAACAAATGAAACATAAAAGACTGCAACACGTCTTTGCATCATTAAACAAATATCCCACAGCATAAGCAAATGTAAAACATTTTAAAATAATATTCCTCAATAGTAGACCAAGCTAGATATTGCACAGACAGTAGTGAATAATATAGCATAGAAAAAGTTTCATGGGATTTTTTTCTAGTTATAGAAGTAGAAACCAAAAAACTAGGCAAAAATATAATCTCAACAAGTGCTATGATGAGTCCAATTGGTAAGATCATGCTACTATGAATAAAAAAAGTCATGGACACATTCTTAAAGAAGTATTGTTTAGAGTAAGGTCTGGAGAAGGACAGAACATTTATTCTCAAGGACAGAGAAAAGGCTTACCACAAAAGGAAATATACTTTTACCCTTCTAGCTAAGGTTTTTGCTTTCTGATATTTGTCAACCATAATCACGCTAAAATGTCTAAAAGTATTAATTGGAAAGTTCTGGAAATGTTAATGCATGCCCTCTTCTGAGTAGACTTATGAAACATTGCAGCATTTCTTGTTGTACTACCTGGGATGTGAACCATCTCATTGTCAAGTATGCTTGTGCTGTATACCCTACTTATCCATTAGTCACTGAGGAGTCATCTCTGTCATTAGACCAACTCTCTCAGTATTGCAGCGTTGTATATAAATAGCCCCTATTCAACATAACCTTTATATAACAATAGCCTTAAAGTACAAGAACAGTTTAGTTGACAATTTAGATACATCAAGGATAAGCCGAATACAGCACTTTTCCTGTAAGTGAATTCATAACAGATTCTTGACTTAATAAAGGAAGAAAGAATTGTACATTGACGTTTCTTTTGAGGTAAGAATGAATTTTCCAGTTTTTGAAGTTAAAAATATGGAAATAGAATTTAATGCTAGTTTTTCTGTCACCCCTCCCAAATGCAAAAGCTACATTCCTAGTGCAGGTCAGGCACTTAGTAGAGGTATTTAGGAGGCATCAAATTCAGTTTTGTACAGGTGAACTCACAGATTATGTAGGGTTTCCCTCTACTTGTTTTCAGGTACTTAACAAATGTCTGGAAACATACATACTTGAAATACAAGGGAAATATTGAAGCTTTCATTTTGTAGTGTGAACAAGTAGAACAAATATGAAGAACTGAAGGCTAAGACTGTGCCCAGGGTATAAAGAAAAGACAGTACATGGTAGGGTGTTATGAATAAATCAGGCTATCATACATCTTTTTGAGTATGCAGGCATGTAAGGCATTCTTTCATCAAACTATATAAGCATGATGATGCTATTGCAAAGATTTCCAGGGCAGTCATAAATCCAAATGTTCCATTGCTGTTGCCAATATCACATTTTTGAATGAGTATACATGGTACAATTTAGAGTTTAGAGAATATGGTACAGCTATCTATATCCTGAAGTATCTGTCCCATGTTTATTTTATAGGATGGATAGGTGGGTTACAGAAAGTTTGTAAATAATGAAGGAGACTAGTGCTCAATATATAGTTGGCTGTTTATATATGACTGGTGTGTTATCTTTGAGCTGCTGTGACCATAATAGCTAACAGAAACAGGGGAGGATATCTTTCCTTCTGCTTAAAGTTTTAGAAGGTTTCAATCTGTGATAATGGCTAAGATGTAGAAGAATAGCTTAGTTAACAGTGGCACAAGGATGTGGAGGAAGATATTTACATCACAACAGACAGGAGGCAGAAAACAACACTATAACCAGAAATCAAACCATAAATCTTCAAAAGCTTGCGTTTATTGACCAGCTTCTGCCAGGTAGGTCTCCCTTCTAAAGAACCTACAGCCCACTCCCACTGCCCACATAAACACCATAGCACTGCAAAAACAAACACAAATAAAAACAAGCAAACAAACAAAAAACCCACAAGCATTTAGAGCAGTAGTTATCAACCTGTGGGTCGTAAACCCTTTGAAGGTCACATATCAGATATCCTGTATATTAGATATTTACATTACGATTCATAACGGTGGCAAAATTAGAATTATGGAGTAGCAATGAAAATAATTTTGTTTGATGTTCACCACAACATGAGGAACTGTATTAAAGGGTCACAATGTTATTAGGAAGGTTAAGAACCACTAATGTAGAGCAGAATCCTGAAGTGTATAACTCAGATAATAGAGTGCATACATACCATGGGTAAGGTCCTGGATTCAATCCTCAGAATTAAATATGCACACACATGCACATAAACACACACCCAAACACACCACATGTGCACCTGTCATGAGCCTGTTTGAGGACATTTCCTTTTCAAACGAGAACAAATGGGTTCTAGGTCCGTGGAATAAACCAATGTCAGACCAAAAATAATATAAAACAATTTGTGAACATTTCAAACCAGCCAAATTTGACCTTTTAGAGTGCTGAACACTATGCTGAGTCTATCTAAACCCAGGATGTGTAGGCACACCGAGTTTCCCAGTATTTCACAGATTTTCACCTCTCTGTTGAACTTAATCACTGTTCAACTCATACTGGATGTACATGCAATATAATCAGGTTTATGTTGACTGTGTTCTCATTGAGCAGAGATAAATGCTTTTTCTTGTCATTTTTTCTGAAATAATATAGTGTCGCAGCTACTTATATAATATTTACATTATTTGCGGTTATAAGTAATCTTAAGGCACTATAAAACACAGAAGTACATATATTAGCAAGCGGTTATAAGTAATCTTAAGGCACTATAAAACACAGAAGTACATATATTAGCAAATATTATAGCATTTTAATGAAGGCTTCAAAGATTCATTGATTGTGATATCCAGGAGAGTTCCTGGAACTAATAACCCCTGGACACTGGGTAAAAAGTGAACTAGGAAGAGAATTTATACAATCATGGTACATTAGCTGTGTATCTTTCTCAGAGCATCTTTCTGCTTGCCACTCTCCTACCCAGAGGGCTGAAACAGTACTGATAATAGCCAACTATTTTCAGAGTAGAGTTTTGAGGGGCAGACTCTAATCAGTCAGGAAAAGCAAGGGTAATTTTTTTCTTAGTGCTGAGAGGAGCAGAAGTTGAATGTGGTAAGCCTGAGAAGGGACTGCAATGCCGTGACCGAGAAACAGTTTACAGTTCCAAGGTCTACAGCTGGATAATCAAGGCACAGAAAAAAGTAAACTGCAGACCCATGAGAGGGCTCTGCAGATAGAGGTGCTTACTTCCAAGTTTGATGACCTGATTATCCTAAGAGCTTACAAGATGGCTGGAGAGAACCAAAAGTTGTCCTTTCACCTCCACAGGTATGCTGAGGTACTCATGTGCCTATATTCATACACATACAGATAAAGAGATTGAGAGAGATGATAGATATTTTCAGAAATAAAAACAATTGTAACAAATAAATATTTTTAATGTCATTGAATAGAAAGGTCAGAAATAAAATTTAAGGGTTTAGGGCAGTTATATCAAATGAGGTCTTGAGATTTGGGAATTCTTTTTCTTTGGTCACCTGCCATGTAGTGTATGGGTGAATTGGCTCAGAATAATGTCATGGGGTTGAAAACTCCCTAGTTTTCTCAGCAAGAATGTGTGCCTTTTTGAGTTAGGAGGCTGGTTCTCATGAATAGCATGAGGAACCCAACAGCTTCTGCCACTACCTCTCCTCTTCCTTCCAGCACACAGGTGACATGGTGCCAGAGAGAGGGATATGTGAAGGCTGGGTTTAGCCAAGGGAAGAAAAAGCCACTTAATCACTGTGTGGTTAAGGTTAATAGAAAAGAAAGCAACACTGCCAATAGTTCTTGAACTATTAAATAGGCACAGCAAAATGTTTGAACACTTAATGGAGTGGATATGATGTAAGCTGGGGGGCAATAGTGCTCTGTGATAAAATATTTGAGGATTTACAAGCAAACAGATTGAAATCTCATCCCATATCTGCCATTCTAGTTGTGTGATCCTGAGTGAGTTACTCTACTTTACTGTACCTCAATTGCCACAGATAGAGAGCAAATTCAATAAATTATTGCTGAACCACTTTAGTGAGGTTATATATAAACTACTTATCACTGTACCAGGCATAAAGTAAATGTATATAAGTGGTGATTTTTATTTGGGAACAAAGACGGATGGAGTCTCCCATCTAAATTGTATCCCCAGGTGCTTGCAGTCTATAGGGCTTGGGTTGGTGCTTAATAATGCAGAAAAGTTGTGAGGTGGAAATTAGCATTGCAATGATTGAATTCAGGGTGCATTACTGATACAAGAGACTCCCTCAGTGAACTTAGCAATGAACAGCATTCACACTGTTGTATAACCTGTTCTAGGAAAGTTCTAATTGTATAGGACTAGATTATTCAGATATTGGTCTAGGATCAGGCTTTTCAGTGATAGAAGGAGCAGCCACAAACTGGCAGATCCAAAGGGTAAATGCAGACCTTTTTCTAAAAAGTACTGAAGATCTAGATGAAAAGAGCACAAATGAAGAAATCTTAGAGATCTGTGGGAAGACAGAAAAAAAAAATCCATGCCAGAACAAACCATTAGGGATCCGGTCTAGAAGGAGTGGGGACCCAGAGCAGCAACCTGATGTAGGTGGGTCTTCTTTCTATGTGTTGCTTTCATTGGTTAATTAATAAAGAAGCTGCTTGGCCTGATAGGTCAGAACATAGGTGGGTGAAGTAGACAGAACAGAATGCTGGGAAGAAGGGTAATAAGGCAGACGCCATAGCTCTTCTCTCTGAGATGGACGCAGGTTAGGATCTTTCCCGGTAAGCCACCACCTTGTGGTGCTACACACATTACTAAATATGGGTTAAAGCAAGATGTGAGAATTAGCCAATAAGAGGCTGAAACTAATGGGCCAGCCAGTGTTTAAAAGAATACAATTTGTGTGTTGTTATTTCGGGGCATAAGCTAGCCAGGCGGCTGGGCACCATGCTGCAACACAGCCTGCTGTTCCTTCTACAGCAATTTTGTTGGGGGAATTCTAGTTGGTTGACATAGAGCAGACTTGAAGACTAACCTTTGGTTTTATTGAAAGTCTGCTAAGTAGTAGCTTGGGTTAATATAGGCTTGGGGTGACAGTTTTAATAATTTTATTAGGAGGATATAATTTCTGTTATGAGAGGAAATACAGAACTAAAGGTATGAAGCAATTTGTCTAATGACACTCAGTTGATTACTCAAAAACATAGAATGGTGGAAATGAATAAATGGATACCTTATGTAAGACAAATCACAGTAAGTAAAAGAACATTAGCAGTTAGATTATTTTCTCAGAGAATTTGTAAATTAGAATTGGAATCATAAAGAATGCATTATAGTTTAATGGCTAAGAAATGTTTATTGGAGTCAATTTATCATCTGTGTGGTCTGGAGCAAATTACTTAACCATTCAGTGCTTCAGGTTTCTCATCTGAAAAGTGAACCAACAATAGTGTACTTACCCCTCAGTATCTTTAGTAAGATTTGTTCCAGGCTGCCTTACAAAAAAAAAATCCTAATCTACAGATGTACAAGTCCCTGATTTAAAATAGTAGAGTATTTGCACAGAACCTGTACACATGTTCCTATATACATTAGTACTTGCATTGAACTCCTTACATGATTTTCTGGAGGGAGAAAAGGAATTGAAAAAAATGATATAATGATATTCTAATTTCAAAAATAAAAAACCTAAAAGTTGTTTCTAAAATAATTATTAATACTTAAGACAATACAAATGTCACTACTTGTTATGTTCTGTTGTTTATGTACTAATAACAAGAAAATGGACATATTCATATTCAGTACAAATACAAATTTGTAGATGGAGACTGCACTTTCATTTCCCATCTGCCCAGACCCAAATAATCACACAGAAACTATATTAATTACAACACTGTTTGGCCAATGGCTCGGGTGTACTCCTAACTAGCTCTTACATTGTAAATTAACCAATTTCTTTTATATTTTACCACGAGGTTTGAAATTTGTTACCTCACACCTTGCTTTTGGGGCTGCTACATGGTATCTTCTTGTCTCCACCTTCTTTCTCCAGACATTCAGTTTAGCTTTCCTGCCTAAGTTTTATTCTTAGCTTTATTCTTCCCTGCCATATGCCAAAGCAGCTTCTTTATTAATCAATGGTAATAAAACATATTCAGAGCATGCAGAGAGTAATCCCACATCATTTCACTTTTTCTGTCTAAAGAAAGGAAGATTTTAACTTTAGCATAGTAAAATTACATATAACAAAACAGTTAAAATGCAAGAATTACAGTTACAATATTTAGTCTATTTGTATTATGCAAAAATGAAAGAAAACATTTTATCATCTATATCTCTTTGTGAGGCTTAAGTTTCATATCTAATTTATCTTTTATCATACCAAGAAAAACTGTACCTATAACTATCTGTCTTCAACTCCATCAAAGATCTAAGAAGTATATAATATTACCTAAGTAAACAGAAAGTACATAGTAAGCAACTTCCAAAACTCTAGAATTTACAGAGACATCTCGCTGCCTGAACAGTCACCCAAATTTCTTCTGTAATATTCGGTTATCTGTCTTTAGCCTACAGATCCATAATATCTGGCAGACTTTTCCATGAAGCACGAAATTTGAAAGACTGTTTGCATATATTGGAAGTTTGTCAGCCACTTTCTTCTGTGTCCAGCAGAATGTCTGGCAGACTCTTTCATAAAGAAGGAACCATGAAGCACTGTCTCACCTTATTTTGTCAAGTTCAGTGGTCATTTTTCTGTGTGTCCTGCATGTCCAGTTTATACAGAATACCTTCAAGCAGTCCAGGCAAATGGCTAGCCTTGTCACATTGAAAGCAAATTCCATGAGTTGCTTCAATGTGCATCAACTTCTCCGAAGTAACTGGGTCTTCCAGAAGCGGACATGTCTCACTATTGAGAAATGTCTATGTTCTTAAAACCTTTTAAATGCCATATTCTGTAGGTCATTGAAGTGTTGAAGATTATCTAAGTTAAATATATCTCTGTATATTTAGGAAACCTACCTAACATGACTACAGTTTTGACTATTATAAATGACTGCCTATTAGTCTGTAATTTTAAATTATATATTACATTTTAAATGACATGTATAATATGTTGCTTACAAACCCCAGTCATTTATGCCACCAGTATAAACCAAGTAGCCATCTCTTAAAAAAGCTGTGCCTCTCTGTTTGTGGCCAGCAAACAGCCCATCTGTAAAAAGTATGACTACCAAGAAACTCCAAGTGACTCATGTTTTTGTGCATCTAGAAGCCCTTTTTAAGCTTTATTAGGCTTTATGTGAGTGCATGTTTCTGAACATTGGGTGCCATTATGTGGACAGAGACTGTACTTTTGTTTTCTGGTTGCCCAGTTCCAAATAATCATACAGAAACTATAGTAATTATAACACTGTTTGGCCAATAGCTCATTTGTATTTTTAGATAGCTTTTACATCTTAAATTAACTCATTTCTATTATTTAATATTTTGCAATGAGGCTTGTGTTTATTACCTTAAATCTTGCTTCTTGGGCAGCTACATGGTGTCTGCCTGACACTGCTTTCTTTCTCTCAGAATTTAGTTTAGTTTTCCTGCCTACCTATATTCTTCCCTGTCATAGGCCAAAGCAGTTTCTTTATTAACCAATTGTTAAAAAACATATTCACAGTTTACAGGGGGAATCATATTCAGTACAGATGCAATAATTCATCCAAATAACTTCAGCACATACTTCATTGAATCCATAGATGTAAAACCTGGGGAAATGGTACTGGTTGTACCTACTGCTTAGAAATGTTCTATGACTTAGTTAATATAAATAAAGTACTTATGAAAGTGTTTGACTCAGAATATGTACTATTTAATTGTAACTATTAATAACATTATTATTAATAATTAGGATTATGAAGATTAATTTAACTAACATATATAAAGCATGTTTTAGAATGCCTTTACATTATAAATACTACTTCATTATAAATAAAACACTGAGAATTAAATTAGTATAGACCTCAGAAGAAATGAACCAATCTTACAAAACCAAGGTAGACTACCTTCCTTTTAGACATCTGAGAGAGACCAGTTGGTCAAAAAGAGTTCTTTATAAAATATACTTTTAGTTTTAAAAGCTATTTAAAGCATATTTTATTTTACCTTTTTGTGTTGAGGTTTAATCCAAGGACTTTGTAAAAGCCACACAAGTTCTTTATCTCTGAGTGACATCCTCTTTTGTGAATATACCTTTTTAATTGCAAAATAAAGGGAGTGTCCTAGGATGTACATTGTTTTCATCACTGAAGGTATTAAAGGGCCTAGTACAAATTAATTACTTAGCAAGATTGATCTATAGAGAATTAACAGACCATCACGATGGTATCTAATATAGATATTTTTCCAGTGTCTCTAGTCTAAAGATAAGGACATTGTGGTGCTTGAGATAATATAGTTACTAAGTAGCAGAGGTTCCATACAGCTCTGTGGCATCTTCCTATGACATATACTAGATTCAGTGCTTCATACTGTAATGTGCAATCACCAGAATCTGATTTCTTCGAGGAAGGAGAAAGGGAGATGATAGTCAGTACTAAATTTTGAGCTATTCAATTAAGAAGCATAATGATGTATAAAAGAATACAGTGACTCCAATGGGATCACTTAAGTCAAACTTTATGACCCAATATTTCTTTGAGATAGCCTTAAGAGTTGAACCTTGACACATGAGTCCCATACTGCCTGAGTTCTTATTTTCTTGAGATCTCAAGGGACTTCAGGATCAGAGATAGCCCCGAAGCTCCCAATTTGTAAATGCCTTGCCCACATGAGATAGCTCTACCTCTCCTTGGCTGCAGGGGGATACTTGATTTTGCTCATTACCATGGGCTCTATTTATGTCATGGGTTTAATCTAACATTAGTGATGCGTTCAGAGAGGAGGAGAAAGAGAAGAGACTCTTGGCATGTGGAACCATTTGGAAACAGGAGTGAAGAAATCACATTTACTGACTCAGGAAACAATATTACTTGCCTGGAAGAAAGAATTCAAAATAGACAGTAACAGAAACTGAAAGAAATTCAGTAAGGAGGGATTATTAAAGAGGGATTTGACACATAACAAATTTGAATTTCCTATGAGAAGTTATTGAATATCTGAACAGGAGAATTATGTGCAAATACCCCAGGAATATTTTGCTTACTTCTATGCCCTGCATTGGAAGAAGATAAGACAGAGTTCAAGAAGGCTTGAAGATAGGGAGTTCTCTGAAAGATGACGAAGCATTCCTTTTTGGATACAACTGTATGGGAAGAAAATCAAAGCCCTAGGAAAAAGACTGGAAAGAAGGGATAACAAGAAAGTAAGTGGTTGATATCAAGAAGCCTTGCTGGTCTATTTAACTATGCTACTATTTGAGATGAGACCTCTGCCTGGAAATAATTTTTACTTTTCTTTATTTGCCTCACATTCATTCTTCTAGATAGAATCGATTCTCCACAAAAGTTCTATGATCTCTCAGACCAACTTAAAATGATTGGCTCATGTATATGTTTTCTGTACTATGTTGTGGGAGCTCAATCTGTTTAGTCAATGACAGACTTGCCATGGGCTTGGTTTTCTCTGATATGTGACTTGATAAGAACTGAGGTGAGGGGGAGCTCTCTCTCACTTGGACATGGAAGGCTTTGTGACCACCATTTGGTGACCTGGTCCAGAAATTTCTCCATCCTTCCATGGTGGACAAAAAGGCAGTGGTGTCACTTCCCACTATATTCGTGAGTGTGTGTGTTCCCTATTTTACCACTTAATAAATAAGTTTTCTTCCCAGGCATCCGTGAATTTCTCGCAATACCTCTACATGGGGAATTTCTTCCCTTCCTCTGGACTTCCCATTCTCTTTCCCCCTCCGTATCCTCATTTTCTTCCTTTCCCTCCTCTTTTTCCCCATTCTCATTTTTCTTTAAATATTTTTGAAGACTCAATACAATCTAAGGAAAACCAAAGAATAATTGAAGACAAGCATTTCCTCTGACTGACTACACCATGTCTGGAAACTGATTCAGTTTCTTATGTGGTGCTATTCTAAAGACCATCAGAGAAAATGAAATCCAGTGTTGCTAACATAGAGAGTATGGTATAATAAATAATGCATTTTGGCTAGGAATTCCCTGAGTTATAGGTCTGCCTTTGCTCTGCTAAATAAAGAGGAGTCAAAGTTTGTAGGATACAGAGTGGTTGCCAAAAAACCTAGCAACATAATTAGAAAATTGGAGCTAAAAGGAAACCTTTCATGGAAGTTGGGAAGGCTATAGACTGAATATAATTGTGTGGCCAATGATTTAACTAATTAAGCCTATGCAATGGAGCTTGATACTGAACATATTAATGTATTAGAAAGGCAATGTGCCTGGATTCCACAGAGTGTTAGAGACTTTGTATCATTCCCATCCTCATGACCTTGACTTACATA
The DNA here is from genome assembly GCF_000317375.1 of Microtus ochrogaster. NCBI lineage: Eukaryota > Metazoa > Chordata > Mammalia > Rodentia > Cricetidae > Microtus > Microtus ochrogaster. The sequence goes on from NW_004949115.1 coordinate 815,969, forward strand.
TGTCTTCATGTGATTGTTCATTTGTATAATTCTTAATAAAGTGGTACACATCAGTATAACCAATAACAAAGAATTAAACCTCAAAAGAATTATGGGATCCCTAGAATTTGGAGCTGGCTAGGAAGAAGTGTGGGAGGGTTGAGATTACTTACATTTGTAACCAACATTTGAAGGGGGGAGTTTGTGGGAGTGAGCCATCAACTTGTGAGACTATCCCCTAACTCCAGGTATTAAGTGTCCAAACCAAACAACTTCGTCCTTATCTTGAGGAATTGGCAGTAATTCTATACACCTAACTTCAGGATGGAATGGATAATCATAGTATATCAAGTCAGTACCAGAAAAATAATATAAGAAATGTAAGGGAGAGTTGAAAATGGTGTATTATGAAGCCTTGACTTAGCAGCAGAGCAAGTACTAAAGAGAAATAGCAACAATTTATGAAATGGGTATGATTATTCTAGCCTATAATACAATTTCAAGGATCTTTAAATGTGTGAGAGTCAGGTAGAAAAGGTTTCAGAATGGTGTAACAAGAGAATTGCTTGATTGATCATTGCTGCATTTGAAGTTGAGATAGAAGAAACCATTAGCTAAGGTATGCAGGTAATTTGAAGTATGGGAAAAAGAATAGCCTGCTAACACAGGGTGCTCCATTTCAGCCTTATATTAAATTTATGGTAATTTCTTATAGAATCCCCAGGAAATTAATACAGACTCATATTGTCTTCACTTTCCACCATTATCCACACTGGCCTTTCTTGTGTTCTGATAGGTTACAGAAGTTTGCGTACAAATGGATGGAAATAGAAAACACTATCCTGAGTGAGGTAAGCCAGACCCAAAAAGAGGAACATGGGATGTACTCACTCATATTTGGTTTCTAGCCATAAATAAAGGACAGTGAGCTTATAATTAACAATCCTAGAGAAGCTAAATAAGAAGGTGAATCCAAAGACAAACATATAGGCATCCTCCTGAATATTAACCTTCATCAGGCTATGAAAGGAGACAGAGACACAGACCCAAATTGGAGCACCGGACAGAAATCTCAAGGTCCAAATCAGGAGCAGAAGGAAGGGGAGCACGAGCAAGGAACTCAGGACCGCGAGGGGGACACCCACACACTGAGACAATGGGGATGTTCGTTCGGGAATTCACCAAGGCCAGCTGGCCTGGGCCTGAAAAAGCATGGGATAAAACCGGACTTGCTGAACACAGCGGACAATGAGGACTACTGAGAACTCAAGAACAATGGCAATAGGTTTTTGATCCTACTGCACATACTGGCTTTGGGGGAGCCTAGGCAGTTTGGATGCTCAACTTACTAAGCCTGGATGGAGGTGGGCGGTCCTTGGACTTCCCACAGGTCAAGGAACCCTGATTGCTCTTCAAGCTGATGAGGGAGAGGGACTTGATTGGGGAAGGGGGAGGGAAAGGGGAGGCGGTGGTGGGGAGGAGGCAGAAACCCTTAATAAATAAACAAATTAAAAAGAAAAAAATGTGAAAAAAAAAGAAGCCATTTTAAAATGCTGGCTTTCTGGGCCAGCATTAACTCTGCCTCTTTCCAGCAGGAAGTCTGGATAAATGTATGTAGGCTTGGAAGAGAGAAGAAAAAGAATATAGAGAATCAAAAAAGGAAGTTAATGGTTTTTTAAAAAGGGTAAAGTCTTTAAAGAGACAGAGTACAGATAGTCATAGATTAAAAGGAGTAGAAAACAATAAGCCATGTAAAGATGGAATATACATAGAGAACCTAGATTATGTATATTATTGTGTTTTCTTTAAATTTTTTGACTGTGAATGAGCTAAGTACAGAGAGACATTTCATTGTATGGGCTGCTAAATTAAACCAGCAGGTATATTATAAAGGTATCGTGATTTCCAAAATTGGATTTAAGGATATGTTGCTTTGGAAAAGAGGTTCTTCTCCTGTTTATACAGAGGATGAGAACTTATGGATTGCTTCCAGATTGCTGAGATTTGATGGAACAAGACCCCCCCCCAAAGGTTGCTGTAAACATCCCCCAAAAGAAAATTGTTAGGTGAAATGGATATGTAGGATTGACAGAGAAATGATGGCTGAACTTGCCTAAAGGTGAGATGATCCTTCAGGGTTCCTGCTTCATGAAAGAGTTTACGAGACATTCTGCTGGAAATAGAAGAAAGTGACTGACAAACTGCCAATAGAGGTGAAACTGTCTTTCAAATTTCCTGCTTCATGGAAAAGTCTGCTGGATACTATGGGTCTGTAGGCTGAAGATGGTTACCCCAATGGTACAAAAGAACTTTGGGTGACTGTCCAGGCAGTGAGATGTCTCTGTCAATTCCAGAGTTTTGAAAGTTGCTTACAATGTACTTCCTGTTTACTTAGGTAATATTGTATCCTTCTGGAGTCTTTGATGAGGTTGAAGAGTAGATAGTAATAATATAGTTATGATAAGAGATAAAGTAGATATAAACATTTTAACTGTAATTATTGCTTGGTATATGTTTTTATTTCTAATTTTACTATGTTAAAGTCAAAACCTTCCTTTTTTATTTAAACAGAGAAGGGGTGTAACATGAGGGACTGCTATGTTCGGTCCTGCCCAGTTCCAACAGCTGGCAAGTCCCAAAGAAAACCACACAGAGGTCTCCATAAGTTATGAATTGAATAGCCCATTAGCTCAGGCTTCCTATTAGCTCTTATAATGTATATTAACCCATTATCCTTATCTATGTTAGCTACATGGCACAGTACCTTTTTCAGTGGGTAGGTCACATTCTGCTTCTTCCATGTTCTGGGCAGGACTGTGAAGGAATGGGCTTCCTTCTTCCTAGAATGGTCCTGTTCTCATTGCCCCGCCTCTACTTCCTGTCTGGTTGACCCAGCTATACTTCCTGTCTGGCCAATCAGCATTTATTTAAAACATGATTGACAGAATACAGATAATTCTCCCGCACCAAAGGGGAAATGGTGTGGGAGGTCCTTCTGTCTATGTGTTGCTTTTATTGGTGATTTAATTAGTACAGTTTCTGTGTGATTATTTTGGGTCTATGCTACCCAGGTGGCCAGGAACCAACAAAAAGCTTGCTGTTACAGTTCACATGACCTGCAATCAACAACAAGCTGTCCTCGCATTTCCAGGTGCTTGAAATGGAATACAGGGGAATGCAAACAGACACACATGTGCACGCACACAGACACATACACACAATGCACATCAAGCTGTCCTCTCACTTCCAGGAGCTTAAGATGGCATACATGTATATGCAAACACACACACACACACACACACACACACACACACACAAAACAAAACCAAGATGTCCTTTCACTTCCAGGAGCTTAAGATGGCATACA
>NW_004949115.1:819414-825403 GCF_000317375.1 Microtus ochrogaster
CACACACACACACACACACACACACACACACACAAAACAAAACCAAGATGTCCTTTCACTTCCAGGAGCTTAAGATGGCATACATGTGTATGCAAACACACACACACACACACACACACACACAAAACAAAACCAAGATGTCCTTGCACTTCCAGGTGCTTGAGATAGCATACATGTGTATGCAAATACACACACAATCCAAAAGTAAAAATTATTTTAGATTTATAGCTTTAAATATTTTCAAAGAAAACTCAAAACTTGGCTATCTTCAGTAGTGAGTGAATCCTATCATGTATTCAAAGAAAAATGAATACTAACTCTTCACAAATTTTTTAAAAATCAAAGGATACAAACAAATTTCACCTTATTTTATTGGTTCAATGTTACCTTGATATAAGAATCTGACAGTCATAACAAGGAAACTATAAATCAATATTCCTTATAAATATGGTGTAAAACATGTTGTATAACAGTTTCCTCTGAGAGTGAATCATTCCATCCTATAGGGAAGTTCTTTTAAAAGGAAGGTAAACAATTCAAAATAGCTTCAAGAAATCCCTGAAACTGACCAGGTTCATCAGGCTTCTCCCTTCCAGAGTAAGCAGAGCTGAGCTTCACAGAAGACTCTCAGAGGAATGAATATGCCAAGAAGACTCTCAGACAAGCTCGGCTGCAAAGGAAACTCTAAGACTAGACCAGCTTCCTGGGAAAAGCAGAAACCAGCTGAGCTGCCTAGAACAGGTTTAAACCACTGAGCCACCTGAAAGGCCATTCTTCAACCTGCTGAGCTGCCTTCAGGCTGTTGGATGTCCTAGCTTCATGAGCTATCATGCACACTGCAGTGGGCTTTCTTTGGTGATGTAGCTATTTTTGACTCATTTCTGCTCCTGTAAGCAATGCCTTGCCCACACTCCTGTAACTAATCCCAGTAGAATCCATTGGTTCACCAAACTGGACTTTAGTGGTATCCATACTTTGGTCTTTCTGGGGTTCCCTGTCTGGGGTGAGTAGACAGGTGTGCTGCATCTCCCCAGGGAAAGTTTCGTCACACAACATTTTCATCAAGACACCAACAAAAAAAATCCATTAGCCCATGAGAATTATTATATATCATGACAAGAAGTACATATCTTACCAACATAAAGATAGAACAACGTACCCAAATCAGTATAACACACCACAATAGTACAATACAGGACAAAACTCACATGAAAATCAAAAGACAGGGAAAAGGGATTTGAATTAACATAACACACATTCATGATTAAAATTCTCAAGAGATTTATCAAATTATTCTGAAGAACTTTTATTTAAAAACCTAGCTCACGTATAACCCTTAGAATTCAGCCTTATGGTATGGACCCAGGGTACCCTACTCTTTCACCCACACCTTCTAACCAATCTACATGCCTTTGTGACTCTCGGTCCAACTGCAGAACAGTTCTCTACCAGATACCCTAGAGCTACCACGATTAGCTGGGATCCACGTAAGCTACCTGTGACTTCCTTCCCCTTCTCCATTCTGGTCTGAAGTGCCCATTTCGACACAAAAATACATACTAGAGAAAAGACGGCATCATCAACAAATAGTGCTACTCACACTATATAGCTGCATGTAGAAGAATAAAAACAGATCTATATCTATCCCCCTGCACAAAACTAACACCAAATGGATCAAGGACCTCAATGTAAGACCCGATCGATACCCAGGAGAGAAAGTAAGGAATAAGTTTGAATTCATTGGTACAGGAAAGAACTTGATGAACAGGATCTCACTGTGCAGGTGCTAAGAACAATAACTAATATATGGGACCTCCTGTAGCTAGAAAGCTCTGCAGAACAAAGAACACCACCATTCAAGCAAAGCAGCAGCCTACAGAATAGAAAAAATCTTCACCAATTATATACCTGACAGTGAGTTAGTATGTAGAATATAAAACAAACAAACAAACAAACAAACAAACAAAAACAAGACCTGAGCATCAGGAAATCAAATAACCCAATTAAGAATGGAGTTTAGAACTAAGCAGAGATTTCTAGAAAGATTTAAAAAAAATGTCTGAAAGCCACTTAAAGGAATGTTCAACATCCTTGATTGTCAGGGAAACGCAAAATAAAACTACTTTGAGCCGGGCGGTGGTGGCGCACGCCGGCAGGTGGATCTCTGTGAGTTCGAGACCAGCCTGGTCTACAGAGCTAGTTCCAGGACAGGCTCCAAAGCCACAGAGAAACCCTGTCTCGAAAAACAAAAACAAAAACAAAAACAAAAAAACTACTTTGAGATTTCATCTTACTCTAGTCAGAATGGCTAAGATTAATAAAAAAGCAAATGACATCAGGTACTAGTAACTATGTGGAGAAAGAGGACACTTATTCCTTGTTGGAGGAGGTGTAAACAGCTATAACCACTATGGAAATCATCATACAGGTTTTTCCAAAAGCTGAAAATCTATTTAGCAAACATCCAGCTATACCACTCTTCGGGACGTAACTGAAAGATTCTACAGCTTATTACAGAGATACTTGTTCATTCACGTTAATTACTGTTGAGTTCATAATAGCTTGAACTGGAAACAGCCAGATCTATAATGAATATGCTACATTTATAAAATGGAAACTTATTTAGATGCTAAGAAAAATGAAACTATGATTGCAAATAAAGGAATTGGTTTAAAACAATCATAATGAATGGCATAATACAGATCTCAAAAGACAAATATTGCATATTTTCTCTTACAGGTGAATGTTAACTTTTACGTTTTTAAATGCATATGCTATAATCTAAATAAACACAGATGTTAGGGGCCTAATAATATACCAAGGGGCAAAGGGGATATCCCAAGGTAGGAGAAATAGAACATAGCGTTGTTGAGTGATAAATGGGAAACTAGAATCAAAAGATTAAATGGGGAAGAGGATGGGAGAGCAAGATAAAGGAGGGACTATAGAGAGGAACAACTATACTAGAGATCTTTTTTTTAATTATATGGAAACATACTACTATAAAAGCTTCCTAAAATACATATATGAAATGAATTTAAGTGGAGTCACCATGTAATGGGGCAGACAATGCCCCCACCTAGACATTTTATGCTACCAAGTAAAACCTCCAGTTCTAGGAATTGGTTTTATCTTTTTAAGTCATTGACCAAAGGGGTCTGATAAAATGCCTCCAAATATCACAGGTAATTTCCAGGGCTGTTTCAGCCTGATAGTAGGGTCATATTGATGAAGTCAACATCTATTATATCATCAAGCATGGAGCTAGTTCCTAACTGGAGGATTCACTCCAACTATCATTCGTGCTGGAGAGTACTCTGCTTCCCACAGGGGGAGTAAAGTAATCAATCATCAGCACCATCCAGCTAAAATCCCTGTAAACTACAGTATCAAGACATACTGGTGTCATAGTGGTACCAATGTTATGGCAATAACCAACCACTTTATAAATTGGATTTAAGACCTACACTATGAGATTTATCCCATACTTGACAACTGCTAAGGTGATCAACAACCTGAGATTAGATATGTCATGGACCTACAAGAAAACTCTTATTACTCTTCTGAACGAACATAGCAATAAACTAACTCCTCATGACATATTATTGTATTCATAGATCAGTGCTTCACTCAATGCTCATTAAATAATCCTCAATAATCCTCTTCTTGGCAAAGAACCACAACTAGACATTGTGCAGAGAGTGAGAGATTTTGAAGTCCTCAACCCTAAATTGAATGTCTTTATCAAGCCTCTCTCCCCCAGGCTCAAGGATCTTTGTGTATGGGGAGGTGCAAAGATTGTAAGAGTCACAGGCAGTGGATTACTCCAAAGATTTAGCATTTTTCAAATATGATAGTCCTGATACACATATGAATTTACATACATCATGACAGCATGCAAAATACCCTGCACAATTGAAAGCCAAACAAAACTTCACATGGAGAATGGAAAGTGGGAGAAAAGTCCTACCAAGAAGCTATTTACAGTTCATAGCTGCTGGGGGAGGGAAAATCAGTTTTCTCCAATGGAATGAGACTGGATAGATCAAACAAACTCCTGGATTGGTCTCATATCCACTAGGCGCTAACCAGCACAAAATGTACTCTATGTTTTTTGTTTGTTTGTTTGTTTTTGTTTTTGTTTTGTATTACTGGGTTTTTTATTTGTTTTTTTTGTTCAGATTTGTTTTTGAGAAAGAGAGCTAGAGATTGATAGTAAACAAACATGAAGTTGGGGAAGATCTGAGAAGAGTTGTAATAATATGATAAAAATAGATTGTATGAAAAAACATTAAATAAATTTAATAGTTAATAAAACATAATAGTTAATATTTTTATCTTTCTAATGCATTTTCACTTAAATTTTGCATTTGAAATGTAATATGCAACTCAAAGTTAACTTATTTTCATTTATACCACTAACACTTGCTGAAAATAATTTTGCTCCCACAAAGTTTTTCTTGAAGATTTGTTAAAAAATCAATTGTATACAAATGTGTTTGTCCCATGAACTTTATACTTATATAAATTCCCTATACATCTTTATCCCAATACCATACTCTCTTCATTATCATAGCTTTATAATATATTTTGAAACCAGGTACTGCTAGCTGATCCTTACTTTGTTTTTCTTTTGAAAATGTTTACCTACCACAGATTCTTTTCACTTTTAGAGGAATTTTACAATAATCAGCTTGCCTCATTCTATATAAAATATCTCTGGGAATTTGGTTAGAAATGCATTGAATCTATGGATAAATTTGGGGAAGAATGACATATTCATGTCCCACTATCTGAATCTGTGAATCAAGAATCTAAATTCTCGATTGATTGAAATCTTTACATTCTCTCAACAATATCTTCAATTCCTATGGAAAGTCTAATGAGTGTTTTATCAGTTTTGTCACAAAGAAAGTGGTGCTTAACATTTTATCTTTTTGTTAAATATATTTTATACTTTAATTTCCTATATATGATTGTTAACATCCAGACAATAAACTTTAAATTATGAACCTTATATTTTGCATCCTAGATGAACTCATTTATGGTCCATAGTTTGTTGGTTTAGTGTCATGAAATCTGAAAAGGAAAAGAAAGTTACTTTGGTTTGGATATCTTTTATAATTTTATTCTTATGTCATTGCACAGATCAGAATTTCTTGTCAATGTTATCTAATGATTATATCAAATTTCCATGTCTTATTCAATATTTTAGGGGAAAAGCATTCTCACCTTCACCATTAACTATGGTATTTCCTGTGGCTTTATTTTTGTATTGTTTTTTTTTATTCAATAATTTTGATCATACTCTTTTTGCTTCTGTAACTCCTCTAAAAATACAAAAATATATTTCAAATAAAACAAAATAAAATGCACACATACAAAACAACAGAGTTCATTTGGTAATGGTTACCTACTCTTGAGCAAGAACTTATTTTAAGGAAGCTCAGTGAACTTCAAGTGCAAAGAAACAATTCAATGCAATAAGAACCAAAATGACCAAACAAAAATTTATTAGAGATTGAAATCACAGTTATGGGTCACATAAAGAACATTTGGGACAATGATGAACCCCATATGCAATAACAGACCCATAAGATTAAATCATCTGGTCATGTTATAGAGATTCGAGGTTATGTAAGTATTATATGTTTTTTATGCCAGCCCTACATAAATAATGCTGTTAAAAAGATAAAATAAAATATTGCTAATTTTATGCTATGTGTAGGAGTAACTATGCAATTTACATACTCTGATTTCAAGAACTTAATAGGTTCTCTTAAGGCCTCAAATCCTACATCACTAACTCTGGTTTTCACTGTGGTTTTAATTAATGACACTTTTCATACAACATATTTTAATTACTTCATTGGGAAACACTCTTTCCCAACTCATAACTGCTCCAAGATCCTTCCCACATCCATATCCATCCAACTTCGTGTTCTCTCTCTCTCTCTCTCTCTCTCTCTCTCTCTCTCTCTCTCTCTCT
>NW_004949115.1:825733-829708 GCF_000317375.1 Microtus ochrogaster
TACACACACACACACACACACACACACACACACACAATCTCAGAACAAGTTGGTTATGAGCTGTTACAAATTATGTTTATCATAATATTGAGCGAGGTAACCCAGACCTAGAAAAACAAATATCATATGCACTCACTGATAAGTGGCTTTTAGACATAAAGCAAATAAAAGCCAACCTACAGTTTACTGCCACAGAGAACCTAGACAACAATGAGGACCCTAAGTAAGACATACATGGATCTAATCTACATGGGAAGTAGAAAAAGACAAGATCTCCTGAGTAAATTGGAAGCATGGGAACCATGGGAAAGAGCAGAAGGGGAGGGAAGCAGAGAAAAATGCATAGCTCAATAAAAACAATAAAAAATTCTGTTAATAATTACTCAAGTTCCAAAATGGTTGTTTCTGTGCCACTTTGAAGAAATATATTTCTTTAGGACAAATGGGAATGTTTCCACATGCTTTTGGTAACAAAAAAGGAAACCATTTTCATTTTTGATGAGCAACAATCTCACAAATTATAAGCGTAAAAAGCCTTCTCTTACATTTTAGTAACAAACAAATTTTGATATCATGGAAAATGAATTTGGAGACACAGAAAAACTCATTTACTTAGTATGCCTTTTAAATCAAAGGTCTGTCATTCCTTGACCATCTGGGACTCCCACTCTATTATATATATATATATATATATATATATATATATATACACTTTTAAAAATCACTGGTTGCTTCTACTTAGTAAACTCTTCATGGCCATGTTTTCTGTATGGTAGAGGGATGGCTGCTAAGGTGTTCATATTTAGGCAAAATAATATCCTTGCCCTAAAAAGCTATTATATTATTATTTTTATTATTGTTGTTATTAGATTTAAACATAGGCTATTTTCCAAATCTAAGTGGCTCTTTTTTGCTTCATAAAATTCTGTAAGTATATTTGGAAAATGGCTCTGGGCTTTTAACATACTTTACAAAGATGGGAATAAATACCTTTTCAAAATACTATATTGATGCACCTCCTGTTTACTTAGGTAATATTATATCCTTCTGGAATTTTTGATGGTATTGAAGAATTGATAGTTATAGTTTTCATTAGTTATGATAAAAGATAAAGTAGATATAAATACTGTAACTATAATTCTTGATTGATACTCATTTTTCATATGTAATTTTACTATATTAAAGTTAAAAACCTTCCTTTTTATTTAAACAGAAAAGGGGAGGTGATGTGGGATTCCCCTCTGTATGCTGTGAATATCATTGGTTAATAAAGGAACTGTTTGGGGCCTATTAAAAATACTATATTATTCTAAATTCAAACATTTTCTAGCATTATCCAAGACCAGTGAATTCCATTCCTGTCCCTTTCATGTTTCCTCTATTTAAAGTTGTTCAGAGAATGAGCATTCTATTTCATTTTGGAAAACCCATTTTTAATGTGCCAAAGTTCAGTTCCTCAATGGCATTGAAATGAACACTGGCTTAGGGCTAAACTTTTTTAATTTCATTTTCCTAATCTGTAAATCAATAAGGCTGATTGACATTTTCAAAACCACAATCTCAGAAGCTTTATTTCTGTCAGTTAATGATTCATAACTCATTTGCATATTCATTGATTCATCAAGTATTTGCTGTGCGTATGGCATGCGTCAAGTCCCAGACCAAGTAAGGATGTGATAGGGTAGCAGATAAAAGCATTAAAAATAAATGATCTTAGTTTTTATAAAATTCTAGTAGGGCTTCTTTTCATGTCCAAGACCGTTTCTTTAGGGAATTAGAAATAATTAGTGGTCTTATTTTGGATGACGAGTCATATCTTATTTGCATTTTGAAAGCCAGGTGTGATTTTGTGGAAATTAGTGAAGAGGCACTTGCAAGGTTTCAAACAACGAGAAGGACTTGAAGTAAGGGGATTCAGGGATATATCAAGTATTGGCAATGTAAAACAGTGAAATTTGAGGCCCTCTTGAGTGTTTAGTATTGTAACCGCTGTAGGACACGCAAAATATTTGATTCAACCTCTCCCAGCTTAGTTTGAGAGTACATACTTCCTTGAGAAAAGTCCAAACACATACAAACATCCAAATGGAGATGGGGGAGACAGTGTTGTGGAGTTCATTCTGATGATTAATTCCTCAAAGTGATGCAAAGCACTACAAGAAGTGAAGGAGAAAAAAGATGTCCACTAAAGTAGTTAAGTAAAACATCATGGAGAGAGAGAATGAGAAATTTTTGATAGGGGCTAATATATGAAGGCAACAGGACACAAGTTAGGAATGCCAAGTGGGTTGTTGGCAGACTAGCAAGTGAAAGTGGCAGAGAGTGCTAGTGGATAGATGTTTAAGCAATAATTAAAGATAAATTTGAATTCTTTACATTGTAATAAGATCTAGAAAGGCATCAAAAACTGCACTAGATAGTTAAAATTTTAGGGAAGATGGTGGAACGGGAGTTTCAACCATTATCTTTCCAAAGTAAACCGGTTATAACCACCAGCTATGAGTTTTACTATATGTTTTACTTTGTTTTGTTTTTTCTTGTGTGTGTGTAGGCCTTGTACTCATACAGGTAAGTTCTAAGCAGAAGTTAAAGAATATATACCTTAAAGAAAGTAAGAAGTATATGTTAAATTTATCTATAGAGCCCCCACCCTAAGCTTCAAGAGAAAGTCTGCTTTTATTCCTTACTGTTGGAAAGAGGAGACAAACTGAATAGACATCAGGTATGTGGGATTCAGCCTCCAAATCTCATCTCTTTCTTGGTTCATACACAGTACTGAGAAGATTTGCATAGCCAAGTGACCAGGAGATGCTTAAAAATGTGTATTATGTGGGCGAAATAAAGTTTATAGCAATTGAAGATAAATTGCTTTCAGATTAAAGTAATTGCTAAAGCTATAAAATGTATATAATCTTCATATTAACCACAAAACAAAATATATAGTAAATACATCAAATGCAAAAAGAAAGGAATGAGAACACATAAAATGTTCAAGCAAAAAATGGCCACAGCAAGAGTTAGAAAAGGGAACAATGAAAGAGACACAAATCAATGAACAAAATGGCAATCATAAGTCTACCTATCAATAATGACTTTCTAGTTAAGTGAGCTAAATTATCCAATCAAAAGACAGAAAGTGTGAGCCAGCAAGCTAGCTCAGCTGGTCAAAGCACTTACTGTGTAAACCTGATGACCTGAATTCAAAGCCCCTGTAAAAGTTGTTCTCTCTCCTCCAGACCCATGATACGCATGTCCACATGCACACACCATAAAAAACCACACATAATAATAACAGTAAAACAGAGTTTTAAGATAAGTAATTTTTAAAAGACAGGGAGTGACAGAATGCCTTTGGAAAGGCCAAAAAATGGGTCTGGAGAGTTAAGAGCACTTGTTGCTCTTACAGACAACACAGGTTCTGTTCATAGCATCCACATGGCAATTCCCAAGCATCTGTAACCTCAGTTCAATGCACTCAGACACTCAGGCACCAGTCGTGTACATGGTGCACATATATGCCAACAAAACATTAACACACTTGAAATAAAAATTACTCAATCGATTTTTATAGACCAAGAACCAGCTATAGACTGCATATGTAAACTCAATTTAACTTTAAGAAAATTTGGGTTGATGATTGGATTAAACATAACTGTAATCCCAACGTTTAGGCGACTGTCACAGGAGGAGAACAAACTTGAAGGAGAGTCTGGGATGTAGAGTGAAGCTCTGTCTTACCAGAATCAATGATGAATGAATTAAAGGAAGAAAAAGAAAGAAAGAAAGAAAGAAGGGATGAAACAAAAGGAAGAAAAAACAGACTGAAAGTAAGTGAAAAAAAACAAAGAAGGTACTTTATTATTATGAAAACCAAGGAAACATGGCAACTATACTTAAAGACTAAAGAATGTATTTTATTTATTTATTTTTTTTTAATTTTTTTTTTATTGAGAAAAGGAAAAAAAAACAAGTTTC
>NW_004949115.1:834343-849532 GCF_000317375.1 Microtus ochrogaster
CTCCCTCCCGCTTGGGTGCCCCGAGGATTTGGACCCTGTCTGGGCTGGTTGATGTTATGTGCCTAAGGAGGGCGGTGGGGCCGAAGTGGGCAGGGTTCTGCCCAAGAAGGCTGGGGGGCCAAGGAACCTCTGAGCTCCCCGTCCCAGGCTGGCGCCGCAGGGCCAGAAACTCACCCCAAAGCTAGGTCTCCTGGCGCCGAAGATCTAAAGAATGTATTTTAGCTAGGTATTGGTGGCACACACCTTTAATCCCAGCACACCAGAGGCAGAGGCTGGCAGATCTCTGTGAGTTCGAGGTCAGCCTGGTTTACAGAGCAAGTTCTAGGACAACCAGTGCTACAAAGAAAACCTGTCTTAAAAAACAAGAAAAATACAATAAAATAAATGCATTTTAGCTAAAAATGTTTTGGAAAATATCAACATGGTCCTTATATAATAATAAAGCTGTCAACGCAATACTTCATTTATATATATGAATCCAATATCACAACAATATAAATATATAGTAACAATGCATATAACAAATATTTACAGATGTGAAAACAAATGAACATTTGTACTTACTTGTTGGAAATCAATGTTTTCCTCAATGATCAGACGAGAATTCTTACTGTATTTAACACAGTACTAAACGCTTACATAGAGCAATTACTTAAGAAAGAAAGAAAGAAAGAAAGAAAGAAAGAAAGAAAGAAAGGAAAGAAGGAAGAAGGGAAAAGTGAGACCAAATAGGAAAGTAAGAAAGGAGTAAAGAAGACAGGAAAAAAGAAAGATGATCATTCTGAATGAATAGGAAAATGAAAAATTGTTTCTGCAGATTCCATGTTATTATTTATATAGAAAACTCTATATACTTTGAAAAAACTCTTAGAACTAAGAAATAAATACACTAAGCTTTTGGTATATAAAACCAACAATCAGTGACATTTCTATATTTTATTAGTTAGCCTTATGTTACTAGAAGAAAATGTCTGAAGTAGTTAACCTATAAATATAAAAGGTTTGCCTTTGCTTATAGTACTGGAGACTGTGTGTCTTCATGGCTTTAGGCCTCTTGTGAGGACATCAAAGAATAGTGATATCATATCGTGAAGCAAAATCCCTCACCACAGAGGGCATAAAGTAGATCAGATTCCCATAATTCCCTTTGAGAGTGGTTTCCAATGACATAAGTACCACATACAAAACTCCACCTCTCCAAATAGTGCCACACTTTATCACATGACCATTTGAGGAACCATTACACTAACCATATTATTATGCCCGGAACATCTAATGCTTCATGGTTCATGTCCATTTCACAATGAAAATTGTATTCAGTTCATTCCTGAATCTGCACAGTCTTAACTGTAGCAACATCATTTAAAATTCAAAGTGGAAACTCTTAGAATAATGGCACTTCTGTAAGTTTTAAAAGTAAAGGCCAATCTGGTCTACAAGAGCTAGTACCAGGACAGGCTCCAAAAGCTACAAAGAAACCCTGTCTTGAAAAACCAAAAAAACAAAACAAAACAAAACAAAAAAAAAACTGAACAGAGAATTCTCAACAGAAGAAGTTCAAATGGCCAAAAGACACTTAAGGTCATGCTCAACCTCCTTAGCAATCAGGGAAATGCAAATCAAAACAACTTTGAGATACCATCTTACACCTGTCAGAATGGCTAAAACCAAAAACACAAATGATAGCCTTTGCTAGAGAGGATGTGGAGTAAGGGGAGCCACTCATCCATTGCTGGTGGGAATGCAAACTTGTACAACCACTTTGGAAATCAGTGTGGTGGTTTCTCAGGAAATTCAGAATCAACGTACCCCAGGATCCAGCAATACTACTCTTGGGAATATACCCAAGAGATGCCCTATCATACTACAAAAGCATTAGTTCAACTATGTTCATAGCAGCATTATTTGTAATAGCCAGAACCTGGAAACAACCTAGATGCCCCTCAACGGAATAATGGATAAAGAAAGTGTGGAATATATACGTGTTACAGTACTACTCAGTGGTAAAAAACAATGACATCTTGAATTTTGTATTCAAATAGATGGAAATAGAAAACACTATCCTGAGTGAGGTAACCCAGACCCAAAAAGATGAATTTGGTATGTACTCATTGATTAGTGGATTCTAGCCATAAATAAAGGACATTGAGCCTATAATTTGGGCTCATAGAGAAGCTAAATAGGAAGGTGAACCCAAAGAAAAACATATAGTTATCTTCCTGGATATTGGAAGTAGACAAGATTGCCAGGCAAAAATTGGGAACTTGGGGGTGGGGTGGGGAGAAGGGGAGAAGGGGAGAGAGAAGAGAGAAGGGGAGGATGAGGAGAGCTTGGGGAATGGGGTGCTTGGGATGGAGGAATGGTGGATATGGGAGCAGGAAAGCAGATATCTACATTAAGGGAGCCATTTTAGGGTTGGCAAGAGACTTGACTCTAGAGGGGTTCCCAGGTGTCCAAGGAGATGTCCCCAGTTTGTTACTTGGGCAGCTGAGGAGAGGGTGCCTGAACTGGCCTTATCCTATAGCCACACTGATGAATATCTTGCATATCACCATAGAACCTTCATCTGACGATGGATGGAGACAGAGACAGAGACCCACACTGGAGCACTGGACTGAGCTCCCAAGGTCCAAATGAGGAGCAGAAGGAGGGAGAACATGAGCAAGGAAGTCAGGACCGCGAGGGGTGTGCCCACCCACTGAGACGATGGGGCTGATCTAATGGGAGCTCACCAAGGCCAGCTGGACTGGGACTGATGGAGCATGTGATCAAACCGGACTCTCTGAATGTGGCTGACAATGAGGGCTGACTGAGAAGCCAAGGACAACCGCACGGGGTTTTGATCCTACTGCATGTACTGGCTTTGTGGGAGCCTAGTCTGTTTGGATGCTCACCTTCCTAGACCTGGACGAAGGGGGGAGGACCTTGGACTTTCCACAGGGCAGGGAACCCTGACTGCTCTTGGGACTGGAGAGGGAGGGGAAGGGGGAGTGGAGGGAGGGGAATTGGAGGAGGGGAGGAGGTGGAAATTTTTAATAAAAATAAAAACATAAAAACAATAAAATTATTTTCATTGTTAAAAAAGGGTGAAAAGTAAGAGTAGATGTTTGTGTTCTAAAAGAAGAGAGGATTGGCCCAATGTATGAAAAATACTTAGCCAAGCAAATGTAAATTCCCAAAGACCTGTGCCTGACATCAAGAGGACACAGTGGTAGGTATGGTACTTCAAGGGCTTGTATAAACACACCTTTATATACTGACAGGTTTTAGCCACCATAGCCATTCTTGGTCTTGCTGTGTACACTGCCTGTACCTTTCCCAATTGGTGTGTTCTGCTGACTGACTCCTCTCCCTTCCTTAGTTTCTATTATATCTTTGAGTTTACTTCCACAGTTCTATTACATACTAACTGTTGGGGGCTTTGCCAAGGGATTTTCACCCTGTGGCATATGGCCTGACCACAAAAGGTTTCCTTTGCAGTATTGATGCAAGCTGCCATGACTTTTCCCCCTGCAAAAAAAAATTAAAAAGCCTATTGTAATTCTGCGTGTTTGAAAGATCACCACTACATAGATTATATCAAGTACAAACTGTACTTGGACCTCTTGGACCTCTTTAATCTTCTACTAGAGCATCCTTTGAATGTCTTGGTCACTAAATATGAGAAAATGATGCCATGAAAAACTCCGATACAGTTCTTGTTGTAGAGAGCACCACAAAGCTCTTTTCTGAAAAAGTTCTGTCCTGGAATGTTTCAAATCAATGTGCATTTCTGTATCTTTGAAACTGTGGTAATGATGTGGAATGCTAGAATTATAATTATCTTGTATGTGTGTATATGTATGTATAGAACTATACTGTAGCATGAATTTTAATTGATCTTAATAATAAAAACCCAGAGGCAGATATAAGAGTTAATGCTGAAGATCAGAGAAACAGAACAGCCAGCCACTAGCTCCTACCTTTACCTCAGACCAAAGTGGTGGTCCTCTCTCCACAAATCCTCAGACTGAATGCTCTCTCTACAAAACCTCAGCCTGAATATTCTCTACAAATCCTCAGACTGCATTCTCATATGGAATCCTCAAACTGCGTTCAGAATGAATCCTCAGGCTGTATCCAAGCTCCCATCGCCTCCTGCTTTATACTCATCTCTCCACCCAGCCATATCCCTCCTGTCTCCACCTCCCTAGTGATGGGATTAAAGATGTGTGATCCCAAGTGCTAGAATCACCTTTATGTAAGTTCTCTTTCTCTTTTAGACAGATTCAATCTTGTGTAGCCCAGGGTGGCCTTGAACTCCTAAGGATCTGTCTACCTCTGTCTCCTGAGTACTGGGATTAAAGGTGTGTGCCACCACTGCCTGGCTTCTATATCTAACTACTGGCTTAGCTCTGCACTCTGGTGTTCAGGCAAGCTTTATTTGTTAGAAAAAAATCACTACATCATACTGTGAACCTTAACTGTAAACACTTTTTAAAATATTTCAAATATATATCAATACAACTGGAAAATGTATTGTTAGGAGTTTATGCTGAATATACTATAAAGGTGTGGGTGTATGCATTTAATTTTTGAGATTATAATTACAATATTTCTCCCCTCCCTTTTCTCCCTCCAAACCCAAATGCCCATTTTATCTGTCTTTCAGAAGACAAGATCACTGCTATGGGCTTCAGTGAATACATTTGATAATAATGTGGAAGTTGAATCAAATAAGAGATTGGGAGGTCAATCAGGTTGTCACAGTATATTATGCTCAAACAGTCCACCTTGTTAATTCATCTCTCTTTCTCTGTCTCTTCATATTCTTCCTTTTCTGTCTCCTCTCTTCTTCCCTCTCTCCTCTCTCCTCTTCCTATCCCTCTCTTTTCCTTTTTTAACCTCTGGCTCCTGGTTTAATAATAACCTTATGCATTTGGAACTACTATTCAATAGGCATGTCTCAGTTGGTCTTGGTAAAGAGAAAGCTTCCTTTCTATGCTGGTTCCAGTCACCTAGATTCCTTCTAAGCACCACTGAGTGAGTGGCCTCTTGGAACTGCCTGAGTCTTAGGCTCAACCACCTCTTTGCCTGACATGAACTTCATGTCTCATTCTCTTACCTTTCTTAGCTGGTCTATTTTCCAAACACTTACACAAACAGCTTATCTGCAACGTCAGTTCCACCGCTCCAGCACGCAGAAGGCCCTGAAACCACAGTGACATCTTAAGAGTAAGCAATCATTACAGGTGTCTAAGAACTGGAACGGCATTTGCAGACTCAACCCAATTAGCTCAAGGATAAGGAAAATTTTCTTCCCTAGGGCAGCCTGTGTTTTATTTCCTAGAATGTCACAGCTAATGGCTTCCTCCGAGATTATTCTTTCATGATAAACTTACAAAAATCTGCAGAGAATAAGTAGATTTCCTTAGATGACTCTGCTAATTAGTAAAACCTGGGATGAGGTACAATTTCTAAAGCCCCAGGTCTGCCTTCTTTTCATTATATTAGGCTTTCAGGAGAGCATTGTTCTGATGCCTGTTGCTACATACTAAAGAAAAACTTGCTCTCGTGGGGCTATTTTTCAGGAAATTGAAGATGTGCAGATAAGAAAGATTTAGAGACCTGTTAGAGTGATTAATCAACTACTGAGAATTGCAAAAGAAATCAGAGGCCACATGTGGGAATCACAGAGTGGCCAAGAACAGAGCAGCAACATTTAAAAAAATCTGTTGTGTTTATACAATTCATTTTAAACTTAAGTTTATTTACTTTGATTGAACAGTCTCATGCACATCTTTAAAAACATTTTTATATTTTGAAGTTAAAATATAAGTACATCAGTTTCCCTCTTCCCTTTCTTCCTTCCAATGTTTTCCATGCACACCCTTGCTCTTTTTATTTTTTATTTATTTATTTGTTTGTTTATTTATTTATTTATTTAAGATTTCTGCCTCCTCCCCGCCACCTCCTCCCATTTCCCTCCCCCTCCCCAATCAAGTCCCCCTCCCTCATCAGCCCACAGAGCAATCAGGGTTCCCTGCCCTGTGGGAAGTTCAAGGACCACCCACCTCCTTCCAGGTCTAGTTAGATGAGCATCCAAACTGCCTAGGCTCCCACAAAGTCAGAATGTGCAGTAGGATCAAAACTCAGTGCCATTGTTCTTGAGTTCTCAGTAGTCCTCATTGTCCGCTGTGTTCAGCGAGTCCGGTTTTATCCCATGCTTTTTCAGACCCAGGCCAGCTGGCCTTGGTGAGTTCCCGAAAGAACATAGTCTCAGTGTGTGGGTGCACCCCTTGCGGTCCTGAGTTCCTTGCTCATGCTTTCTCTCCTTCTGCTCCTGATTTGGACCTTGAGAATTATGTCCGGTGCTCCAAAGTGGGTCTCTGTCTCTGTCTCCTTTCATCGCCTGATGAAGGTTAATATTCAGGAGGATGCCTATATGTTTTTCTTTGGATGCTCAACTATGTTCATAGCAGCATTGTTTGTAATAGCCAGAACCTGGAAACAACCTAGATGCCCTTCAATAGAAGAATGGATGAAGAAAATATGGAATATATACATAATTAGAGTAATACTCAGCAGTAAAAAGCAATGACTTCTTGAACTCTGCATGCAAATGGACGGAAATAGAAAACACTATCCTGGGTGAGGTAAGCCAAACCCAAAAAGAGGAACATGGGATGTACTCACTCATATTTGGTTTCTAGTCATAAATAAAGGACATTGAGCACACCCTTGCTCTTGCTCAAATTCATGGTCTTTTCCTTAATCATTCACACACACACACACACACACACACACACACACACACACACACCCTCCTTGGTCTGTATAATGTCACTTATATGTACATGATCTCAGAGATGACCACTTGGTAGTGGATCACCAACTCGGGAACCTTTTCCCTGGGGAGGCTATGTCTCCTGCTCTCAGATTGCTTAGTTGCCTGGAGTTCTTTGTCTAAGGTTGAGACCTAGTGCGCTTTACCCCCTTCTTTGTTAGCATGTCAATTGATGCTGTCTTTGTTCTTGTCTAAACTTAAATTTTAATTAATAGAAACATAAAATGTATTTACTGATAGGTATAGAATAATGTTTCAATACACACATACATGATACAATGTTTAAATATAGTTCAATACATTATCTCTAATATTATTTCTTTATGATGAAAACTGTCAAAGTCCTAGTTTCTTAAATTCACAGCATATTATTATAATTTAAATTCTTTAATATGCAATATTGCACCTCACCTTCATGCTCCTGTCTAACTATAACAATGATGAATATTTTCCATAATTATATTCTCCTTAGCCTCTAATTATACCTTTTTCTTTTGTTTTTTCTTGCCATCTCTTTTTGTTTCATTTGTTTTGCTTCCTGCTCCCCTCCCTCCTCCTTTCCTGCAGATGAAAGCAGTACTGCATTTTAAACTTCAGTGGCTTTATGCTCATTCCTTTATGTTGAAACACTGTACTTGGTTTTAGCACTTTGATTTTACATCCCAAGCTCTTGCTGAATTAACATTCCTTTTGAAAGATTTATTTTTAGCTTCTTGGGAAATTCTATGCAGATAAATCATATTATCCCCCAAAAGGGAAGTATTTATTTTTTCTGGTATATAAACTTTTATTTTCTTGTTCTTTTGCATTGCACAGAACTCCCTTTACTGCTTGCAAGGCAGTCATTTTTCATCATTTACTGTAATGCTAGCTTCAGGTACCTTTCAAACGGTCTTCCTGCTGAGGAAATTTCTTTCTACTCCTAAGTTTTTCCTAAGAGAAATTATTATGAATGACTGTTGAATTTAATCCAATTGCTTTCCTGAATCGACTGATATTAATATGTACTTTTTTTTGTAGACTGTTAATACACTGAATAGCACAGATTTTCAGATGTGAACCAGACTTGTGTCTCTAGAGTAAACACTACTTAGTTATGGTGTATACTTCCCATTACATACATCTGAGTTCCATTCTTAGTATTTTGTTAAGGATTATTTTGCACCAATGTCTATGAGTCGTGCTCTCTATAACTTCTGTTTTTATACTATCTTTGATTTGAGTAACAGGGTAATAGTAGTTTCAGAATTCTAACCCCTATTTTCCCTCCAAGAGATTGTGAAGAGGTTGAATTAATTCTTCTTTAAATTCTAGGCTGAATTATCTGGTAACAACTACTGTGATCTGGAACTAAAACCAGGAAACCAGTGCAAGACATAAACTACATCTTTTCAAGTTTTTATTCAGTGGGGTCCCATTGGCCCACTCCTAAACATTATGGGCTATTGCTTTCAGTTACTCTCAAGAAATTTATAGAAAGACCTTGTTGTTAATAATGCCATGCACTTGAGTCATGGGACATAGAAAAATCAAGATAGTACTGATCTGGAAGCTTCATTGCTATTGGCTAACTTTGGTAGCTCTAGAAGGTTCTGTGCATGCTATCAGGGTAGAATAGTAAACAATAGTCTTACTGAGCTATAAATCCTTTGAACTTTAGTAATGTTATGTGTACTGGGGCAACATTGGCATAAATTTTATGGGTATAACAAACCACATTCTGCTAAGTTTTAAAGTCTACTTCATAAAACTGAATATACACCTGGTATTATTAACTGGGAAAAAAACCTGTGTTTGTCTAAGCCATAGATTCTGGAGGACCTAATAATGCTATTATTTGATTAAATGGACATAGTATTTTTCTTCCCCATAAGTTCTTGTCTTTATACCCATAGGTTGGTACATCTCACAGCCCTCATCAGAGGAGCCTTTTTTTTTATTGAAAAAGGAAAAAAAAACAAGTTTCCGCCTCCTCCCAGCCTCCCATTTCCCTCCCCCTCCTCCCACCCTTCTCCCCTCCTCCCACCCTTTTCCCCCTCCCCCCACTCCTCAAAGGGCAGTCAGGGTTCCCTGCCCTGTGGTAAGTCTTAGGTCCTCCCCCTTCTGTCCATATCTAGGAAGGTGAACATCCAAATTGGCTAGGCTCCCACAAAGCCAGCACATTAAGTAGGATCAAAACCCCTTGCCATTGTCCTTGGCTTCTCATCAGCCCTCATTGTTCGCCATGTTCAGAGAGTCCAGTTTTATCCCATGCTTTTTCAGTCTCAGTCCAGCTGGCCTTGGTGAGCTCCCAATAGATCAGCTCCACTGTCTCAGTGGGTGGGTGCACCCCTCGTGGTCCCAACTTCTTTGTAATGCAGAGATCCACCATGGTCAACATTCAGATAACAAGTTCAAATGAACCACCTTTTTTTCTCACCCTCTCTACTTAGTGCTCAGGGATCATTTCATAAGAGGGGGTGGGAAACTACAAAAGCTAGAGATAGCAGATGTCTGCAGCAAAATAATATTTGACAGACATAACAATGTTGCTGCACACATGAACTCATGAAAGTTGCGACTGCATATACAAGATCTGCACAAGAACAAGCCAAAATTCCAGCATGGACAGGGAGAGTGTTTTCAAGTCCCATGCCTAGTTTAGAAGCTATAGACAAGTTATGGCATCTGGGAGGGGGACAGTCATTTTTCTTCAGGGATGTGGCCTTTGAAAGGGTACTTATATTCCAGGAGATGATTGCATACCTATGAACATATGGGTATCACTAAGTGAGGTTTTTTTTAAGTTCATGGGAAGTTGGGAGAGGTGGTGAAGGCTTTAGGGGGAGAATTGGAGGGAAAAAACAGAGGAGTGGTAATTTTAATCAAAATACAATAAGTGGATATATGAAATTCATAGATAAGAAATTTTTCTTGAATCTTTAAAACTACCTGCCATTTATTGAACACTTGTTGCATGGCAGGTATGGGCCAGTTGTTGAAGATACCTTTTAGACCAGACATAATAATGCACAGATATAAAATACACATTTTAAAAATGTACAGTTCAGTGGTTTGAGCATATTTACAGAAATGACATGACCAATACCATTGTCTAATTCTACAACATTTCCACCACCTTCCGGAGAGATGCCATGTTCACCAGCTATCACTAGATAAAGGTATTTTATTTTTCTTTATTTGTTTTTCTTTCTTTTTTTTTTTTTGGATGCTCACCTTCCTAGACATGGACGGAGAGGGGAGGACCTTGGACTTACCACAGGCCAGGGAACCCTCACTGCTCTTTGGGCTGATGAGGGAGGGGGACTTGATGGAGGGAGGGGAGAGAAATGGGAGGCGGTGGCGGGGCGAAGGCAGAAATCTTTAATAAATAAATAAATTACTAATAAAAAAGGAAAAAAATTTTTTAAGATCATATGAAATGTTAGGTCATTGAAATCTCTTTTCCTTATTGAGTCATGGTAGTTTTATTTGCATCCTTATTTGTATCATTTCCTCTGCTTGCTTTGTGTTTGTGTTGCTTTCATTTCTTTGAGATTCTAAGGGTTGAAGTCACTGATTACATAATTTACTTTCATGCAGCACTGTGCATTATCATTTGGGTGTTATTTTAGCTAGCTCCTAAACATTTTTGTATGTTTTATCGATGTTTGAATTCAGCTCAACATATTTTTGAAAAATTTTCAACTTAATGATCCATTGATTACAATTCGAGCTGCCCATATGATTCTGGGTGTTAGACCATCAAATAAAGTGTGACCTACCTACCAGGAACCATATCCTTAAAGAAAACTGACTCTTCCTCCTTCAGAAGCTATCGATTGTCCAGTTCCTCACTTATGGGTGGATGTTAATGAACCCCTTCCTACTCTATGCTAGAATATTACCTGGCTTGACCTTCTGTAGACCTTGTGCAGGCAACCACAGTTTCTGTGAGTTCATGAGGGAAGCAGTCGGTCCTGCCATGTACAGAAGACATTGTTTTGCTCAGAGTCTCCTAACCTCTGACTTTTATAGTCTTCTTATTCCTCTTCCATGGTGGTCCCTGAGCCTTGAGACGGGCATGTGATATCGATGTCCCAGTGTGGTTGCACACCCCATAGTCACTTATTTTCTGCACTTTGACCAGTTGTGAGTTTCTCCATTAACTCCCATCCATTGCACAAAAGTATCTGTGATGAAGCCTGAGAGTTACCCTACAGTAGAGAGAGAGAGAGAGAGAGAGAGAGAGAGAGAGAGAGAGAGAGAGAGAGAGATTTTGAGGGCAGTTTTATACTACTTCCATTTAGCAAAATAATGGTATAGGCTCAGCCCTGGGGCTCCAATTATGGTTCTTGACCAGATGTGCAGTACTCTTGTCAAGTGAGCTTTAAATCTAACCAGAAAACAGCTGATTATCCCCCATGATATTTATGCCACTACTGCACCCATGGACACAGTTCATCATGTCAGTCATTATTGCAGTTTACAGGGTTTGCAACTGGGTCAAACTGATTGTGATTTTTTTTTAATTCCAGCAACCTCATAGCATTCATTCAGTATGTGAGAGCTATTCATCAGGAAGCTTCCTATTCAGCATTGACTTAATTTCTTCATGTCCTGTGACCAATGTCTGCTATGCCTGAGCAATACTATCACATTCTGATAAGCAACCAATTGCAATGGCAATGGCTTGTATCTTTTGGAGAATCTCTGGGATACCTATGATTGATTGGAAAGGAAACATTCCACATCTTAAATTTTTTAAGAATTTGGCAACTTATAGCTTCCAGATGAGCATAATCTGCTGTGTGGATGGATAACTCTAATTATACTTTTTATATGAAAAATACATATAATAAATAGTAGAACTTCATATGGCTTTAAAAATGGACTTAGAGTTAGTTATTCCTCCCCTAACCTTTTCCATTTTTTTTTCTTCAGTGTTTCAAAGTTTTCACTGTATAGGTCTTTCACTTCCTTGGTTAGGTTTATTTTAAGGGATTTCTTTGGGTTACTATGAATGGGATTATTTCCCTAACTTCCCTTTCTGTAGTTTTTTAGCAGTGTATAGGAAGGCTACTGATTTTTGTATGTTAATGTATCCTGTTACTTTGATGAATTAATTTATCAGTTTTAAGATTTTTCTGGTGGAAATATAAAGGTGTTTAATATATAGAATCACATTGTCTGTAAATAAGGATACTTTGACTTCTATCTTTCATACTTGTATCCCTTTTATTTTCTTCTCTTGTCTTACTGTTCTAGCTAAGACTTCAAGCACTATACTGAACATGAGATGGGAGAATGAACATCCTTTCCTCATTCCTGATTTTAGTGGAAATACTTCAAAGTTTTCTTCATTTAGTATCATCATCTCAATATATTTTAAATTTTTATTTCTGTTTTCTCATTGATGCATGGTTATAGAAGTATGTTGTTTAGTTTTTAAAAGCTTAAAAATGCATTTATTTTCTAATTAGAGCTGTGACCAAAGAGCACAATCAATATGACTTTATTGCTTTCAGATTTGTTGAGGTTTACTTTATGGTCATTAGTATAATCTAGTTTTGTTGCTCTCTCATAGTATCTTGAATATAATATGCACTTAGAATCTATATTCTGTTACTTTATATACTCTATCTATCTGTCTGTCTGTCTGTCTGTCTATCTATCATGAAGACTTTCTTAATTGTGTGGTTGAATTTTTCAATAACTTTACTGATTTTTCAGTATTAATTCTCCCAATTATTGTTGAGAAGAATGCTGTAATCTCTATCCATAGTTGTGGATTTGGCTATTTTAGCTGTGTCATTTTTTATTCAGCATTCTGTAACACTATTTTTTAATTCACATACATTTACTAAGTCTATGTTTTTCTGGTTGATTATACTTTTGTTATTATGTAATTTTCTCTCTGTCCTTTGCAAATATATGTGTCTGATGTTAGAATATATTTGTAGGTAGTCTAAGATTATATTTTCCTTCAAGACTCCCACTCTTATTAAAAGTATATTGTGATATACTTTTAATAAAACTTAGATTGTTTACAACTAATGTAATTTTGGTACAGTACGGTTGATTTCTGCTTGATTCTTTGTTCTTTGCTCTGCTTTCCCTCGCTGTATTCTCTTTTTTCTACCTTAGTATAGGTTGCTTCAGTACACATTTAAAGTCACACCAGAAAATATACATTTTGCTTCAAAAATTGAGAATAAGAGCACAAATGTGTGGAAAGCATCTTGTATTCACCACAGGTTTTTTCTTTTCTTTCTGAAGTTTAATTATTCCTTCTTTTATTGTTTTTCTGCTATTTAGATAAATCTTTGGAGAAGAACGTTTCTCTTTGTTTGAGACTGACTTAATTTCCAGCACAGTTCTGAAGGCTATTTTGACTGGGTGTAGTAATATGAGTTAACAGTTTTATCAGTACTGGAAAAACTCCAGTGGTGCTAGTTTCTAGTCTCTACATTTTATGTGTGTGGAAAATTTGGTGCCATTAAAATTGTCTGTGCATAAGGTGCCATGTCTCATTATAGCAATATAGTTTCTTTGTGATTAAGTTTTCAAAAACTTAGTTATATGGGGTATGAATCTTTGAGTTTTCTCATTTGGGTTGGCTTAAATTCTTGAACACTTGATTATTTATTTGAACGTTCCTGTTTCTTCGCCAGATAAATATTTGCATTTGATTCCAATTTATAATTATATATACTGTATTTTATTTAAACATTAATCCATTTATGACTATATAGATTGATTTCCTATCTTCTCTGTTGTGGATAGAGCAGCAGAAATATGCTCATGCATGTGTCTCTTTGACATACAGATACATTCTGCCCTGGATATTTTATGAATAACTAAAAGAAAAGGCTTCAGATACATAGCAATGAAAAGAAAATTGAAATATTAAATATGCTGGTTTGGTTAGTATCTACTGTATACCAAATTTTAAATGTTACTTTATGCCCTATGAATTTAGAGAATTAAAAATAATCATTAACTTTGTTTTTGGTTGGTTGGTTTTGCTAGACAGGGTTGGTTTTTCGAGACAGGGTTTCTCAGTTTAACAGTCCTGACTGTCCTGGAACTCCCTTTGTAGACCAGGCTGGCCCCAAACTCACAGAGATCCACCTGCCTCTGTCTCCCAAATGCTGGGATTAAAAGTGTGCTCTGCCACTGCCTGGCTCATTTAGAGATTTGTTTTATTTTATTTTATTAGTTTATTAGTAACTAACAACAGTTGTCCAGTTGAAGTTGAAGAGAGGGAGGGAGAAGGGATTTTATGAGCAAGGGTGGTCAAGATCATGAAAGGAAACCCCACAGAGGTTTGTAAATTCCCCTCTATATACTGACAGGTTTTAGTCACATGATCTTGAGGGAGTTCATGGACAAAACCAACAGTTGGGGAGCCAGCATGGAACTAAACCAGGCTCTCTATATGTGGAAGACAGTTTTGTAGCCTGGTCTGTTTGTGGGACCCCTGGCAGTGGCACCAGGATCTATCCCTAGTGCATGAACTGGCTTTTTTAAATCCCTATGGTGGGATGCCTTGCTTGGCCTTCATATGGGCATGGGAGGCTAGGGAGGAGAGACTGAATCTTGCCTCAACTGAATGTTCCAGGCTTTGTTGACTCCCCATAGGAGGCCTTACCCTTTCTGGTGAGTGGATGGGGGTGGGTTAGGGGTAGATGGGCAGGGCTGAGTGAAGGGGAAGGAGGGGGAATTGTGGTTGGCACGTAAAATGAATAAATAAATATAAAAAAATAAAGTAAGAGACTACATATTAGAATTTTTATTTTTATTTTTTAAAAAGAAAACAGTCTTTTTATTTTACATACAAATCCCAGTTCCCACTTCCTCCCCTCTTCCCATACCCTCCACCTCCTCCTCATCCCATTTTCCCCCATCCACTCCTCAGAGAAGGTAAGGTACTATGCTTTGGGGAAGGTCCAAGGCCCTTCCTACTATATCTAGGCTGAGCAAGGTATCCATCCAAAGAGAATGGGTTCCCAAAAAGCCAGTACAAGCAGTAGAGCTAAATCTTGGTTCCACTGCCAGTGACCCACCCCACAGTCTGCCCCAGCCATACAGCTGTCACCCACATTCAGAGGATCTAGTTTGGTCCTATGCTGGTTCCTTCCCTGTTCATCCTGAGTGGGTGAGCTCAGTCCAGTGCTCCACTGTGGATCTCTGCCTCTGTTTCCATCAGTTGCTGGGTGAAGGTTCTATGGTGATATTTAAGATAGTCATCAGTCTGACTACAAGGCAAGGCCAGTTCAGGCACCCTCTCCTGATGTGGGAATGATTTCTTATTAATAAAGAAACTGCCTAGGCCCATTTCATAGGCCAACCCTTAGGTAGGCGGAGAAAACAGAACAGGA
>NW_004949115.1:852367-892679 GCF_000317375.1 Microtus ochrogaster
TAGCCAATAAGAGGTTGGAACTATTGGGGCCAGGCAGTGTTTAAAAGAATACAGTTTCCGTGTAATTATTTCGGGTAAAGCTAGCCGTGGGGGCAGCCGGGTGCCGGGGACGCAGCCCAGCCGCTCTTATTTCAACACTCTCCTTTATTGCTTAGGGTCTTAACTGGGGTCATCCTTGTGGATTCTTGGGAATTTCTCTAGTGCCAGGTTTCTTGCTAACCCCATAATGGCTCCCTCAATTAAAATATTTCTTTCCTTGCTCTCATCTCTGTCCTTCCTCCATTTTGACTATCCTATTCCCTCAAGTTCTTTTCACCCCTCCCCTTCTCCCCTCCTCCTCTTTCCCTTTTACCCTTTCTTCTCCCCCACCCCCATGCTCCCAATTTTGTCAGGCTATCTTGTCTATTTCCCATTCCAGGTGGATCTATGTATGTTTTTCTTAGGGTTCACCTTGTTACTTAGATTTTCCAGGGTCATGGACTTTAGGCTTGTTATCCTTTGCTTTACAGCTAGTATCCACATATGAGTCAGTACATACTATGTTCATTTTTTTGGGTCTGGGTTACATCACTCAATATGTTTTTTTTTAATTCCATCCATTTGCATGCAAATTTCAAGATGTCATTTTTTTTCACTGCTGGGCAGTACTCCATTGTGCAAATGTACCACATTTTCATTATCCATTCTTCTGTTGAAGGGCATCTAGGTTCTTTTCAGCTTCTGGCTATTACAAGTAATGCTGCTATGAACATAGTTGAACAAATGTCCTTGTAGTATGATTGAGCATCCTTTGGGTATATGCCCAAGAGTGGTTGTATTGCTGGGTTCTGATGTAGGTTGATTCCCAGTTTTCTGAGAAACTGCCATACCGACTTCCAGAGTGGTTGTACAAGTTTGCATTCCCACCAGCAATGGAGGAGTGTTCCTCTTATGTATTGGAACAATCTTAAGGGGCTTCTTTAAAACATTTGTCAGAAAATTTTACTATCACCTGTCATCCTGGAGTTATATATTGACTTTCTTTTTACTGAATTTGAGATCTTCTTAGTTGTAGGCACAATAATAGTATTTACTAAACAGTGGCCAAGTGATGTGTGCTATATTAGACTCTGCTATCTATCTTGGTTGCTTCTCGCATTGCATTGGGAAAGACAGGCACTTCCCTTATTGCTGCCAGGTGAGAGTGGAAGTCCAAATCTATCATTCACCTTCCTTTGACATTGACACTGCATACATTCCTTATTGTTCTTTCAGAAGGTGGGAATTCTAGTGCCTTTACTAGTTTACACAGATACTTCCCAGTTTAGAAGGGTAAGGAAGATTTGCTACGTCTTTCCACATGCCATTCTGTCTGCTGAGGGTAGTCCAGTGAACAGACAGTGCAGCTGTTTCTTTGCTATATGGACACCGTCTGCCTTGGTAAGGGTGGACTTAGTATTGCTGATCAGTGAGGAAAGTTCTTGTACTTTGCTATGTTTCCTGAGAAACCACTGCGCATGGAGGAGGAAGGCTACCTCATTACTGCTGGGTTCCACTGGTATGTGGAGATTAAGGAAGGTGTCTTTATTTCCTGCTTGCAATGATAAAAATCCCAGCTCCCTACTTGGGCTTCTCTCACAATAGCCTGTTCCTATTTAGCTGCCTGGTTATACCCCCGAGAGTGTTGTAGACAGTCTACATGTCCTTTACTGGCATGTGTGGGATGGGGGTCACAGATTTTTTTAGTGGTACTTAGCTAGAGTAGAATAGTTATTATCTAAAAGTTTTCTGGCTCACTAAGCTGTCCCTTTTTCTTGTCCTTTGGCTAGGGAGAATAGGTATTTATTGGGAACTTTTTGTTTCCACTCGTTGGTATTTCTTAGCTAAAGACTTCTTCAGTCTCATTTCTGGGATATATAAGGCAAACAGAAAATAAAGGGAACTCACCATTATGTTATTCCTTGGGTTCCCAGGTCACTATTTGTTCTGATTTCTGTCTTCTACTTGTTTTATATACAATGTTTAGTGTTTTTTTCTACAATTGGGTTGAATTAGAAAGGGAAAATGAGTCTATTCCATTTTTACAGGATCAGAATAATCAACTGTCTTTTGAAGGAGAATTGTGTGTGGGGGTGTGTGTGTGTGTGTGGGTGTGTGTGTGTGTGTTGACTCATGTACCTTTTCTCCCTTTGACCAGTTTTCTTACACCTGACTATTTCATGTAGTGCCTTATTCACTTATGCTGAGAAGGCCCATTGCATTGGTCTAAGTCTGTACTACAGAGTGTTCAGGGGCAAAAACTCCAGAGAACCTTATCTTGAGATTGAGTCCCTGTTCTATTGCTCTGAAATCTTTTGAAAAGTTCCCTAACTTTTCTTGCCTCCCTTAACTTTTGCTTCATTCCTGGAATAGGTATAATGAATGCACTGATCTCAGAAGATAGGAATAAGAATTAAATTAGCTAATATGTATAAAATGCTCTCATAGCTATATTCAAATTATTATTGAATATGAAAATGCTGCTGAATGATAAAAGTACTGCTGGAGGCATCACCATACCCACTCTCAAATTAGAATACGGAACTATAGTAGTAAAAACAACATGGTATTGGCACACCTACCCCTCAAAATCAGATATATTGATCAATGGGATCAAGTTAAGTCCACACACCTAAAGACACCTGATATTTGACAAAGTAGCCAAAAATATCTAATGGAAAAAGAAACAGCATCTTCAACAAATGGTGCTGATCAAATTGGATTGCTGCATGTAGAGGACTCTAAACAGATTCATACCTATCACCCTGTACAAAACTCAACTACAAATGGATCAAAGACCTCATCATAGAACCAGATACACTGAATCTGATAGAAGAAAAAGTGGGTAATAGTCTTGAACTCACTGGTACAGGAAAAGACTTTCTGAACAGATCAGCAGCAGCACAGGCACTAAGATCAACAATTTATTGGGACCTCATGTAACTTAAAAGTTTCTTTTTTTTTACAACGTTCTCATTTATTTTTATTTTTTATGTTTTTTTAATTTATTTATTTATTAAAGATTTCTGTCTCTTCCCCGCCACCGCCTCCCATTTCCCTCCCCCTCCCCCAATTAAGTCCCCCCCAGCCCGAAAAGCAATCAGGGTTCCCTGTCCTGTGGGAAGTCCAAGGAACCCCCACCTCCATCCAGGTCTAGCAAGTTGAGCATCCAAACTGCCTAGGCTCCCACAAAGCCAGTGCGTGCAGTAGGATCAGAAACCCATTGCCATTGTTCTTGAGTTCTCAGTAGTCCTCATTGTCCGCTATGTTCAGAGAGTCCAGTTTTATCCCAGGCTTTTCCAGACCCAGGCCAGCTGGCCTTGGTGAGTTCCAGTAGAACATCCCCATTGTCTCAGTGTGTGGGCACACCCCTCGCAGTCCTGAGTTCCTTGCTCATGCTCTCTCTTCTTCTGCTCCTGATTTGGACCTTGAGATTTCTGTCCAGTGCTCCAGTGTGAGTCTCTGTCTCTGTCTCCTTTCATCGCCTGATGAAGGTTAATATTCAGGAGGATGCCTATATGTTTTTCTTTGGGTTCTCCTTATTTAGCTTCTCTAGGACCACTAATTATAGGCTCAATGTCCTTTGTTTATGGCTAGAAACCAAATATGAGTGAGTACATCCCATGTTCCTCTTTTTGGGTCTGGCTTACCTCATTCAGGATAGTGTTTTCTATTTCCATGCATTTGTATGCAAAATTCAAGAAGTCCTTGTTTTTTTCTGTATAGCAAAGGACATCATCATTCAGACACAGCAGCAGGTTAAAGAATAGGGGACTTTTACCATCTACACATCCAATAGAGGTCTAATATAAAAATATATAAAGCACTCGAAAAATTGGACATCAAGAAAACAAATAACATAATTAAAAATGGAGTACAGATCTAAACAGAGAATCCTCCAGAGAGAAAATTCAAATGGCTGAGAAACACTTAAACAAAAGTTCAACACCTTTAGTCTTCAGGGAGATTTAAACCAAACCAAAACTACTGTGAGATTACATCTTCTACCAATCAGAATAGCCAAGATTAATAAAACAGATGATAGCTCATGCTGGCAAGGATGTAAAGTAAGGGGGAACACTCATCCATTCCTAGTAGAAATGCAAACTTGTATATCCATTATTGAAATCAGCATGGCAGTTCCTCAGAAATATGGGAATAGATTTACTTCAAGATCCAGTTATATTATTGTTGGGCATATAATCAAAAAAATACTTCATCCTATGACAGAAACCCTTGCCCAACCGTGGTCATTGCAGGTCTATTCATCATAGTCAGAAATTGGAAACAACCTAGATGTTTGTCAATGGATGATTCAATAAAGAATATGTGGTACATTTACACAATGGAATATTACTTAGTCGTTAAAAATGAAATTATGAAATTTGCAGGTCAGTGTATAGAACTAGAAACAATCATCCTGAGTGAGGTTAACTCAGGCCCAGAAATGCAAATATGGTATGTATTTGCTTATATGTGGGTGTTATCTGCTAAGTTATTGACAACCTACAATTGGTATAACCACAGAGAGTAAGAGACCAGGGGGGAGAGATAGATTTCCCTAGGAAGGATAAATAGAATAAATAGTTATGTATTGGTGGGGGTTCTGGAATGGGATGATCAAATGAAGGAGGAAGAAGGGGTGGAGGAAGGGAATACAGGAGGGATGGCTAAAACTGAGGGTCACTAACAACATTCTGCTGTACTTATAAATCTGCCTTGCTCAGCCATTATCAGCGAAGCTTCTTCCTACAGCAGACGGAACCAAATACAGAAACCCACAGGCAGACATTACAGAGAGAGTGGGGAGATCTTAAAACACTCATCCCTAAAAGGGACATCTCTATCAAGTCCCTCCTTCAGGGTTCAGAGAATTTTTTTTAGAACAGGGGGCAGAAAGAGTGTATAGTCAGAGACAATGGAGAACACCAAAGAAATAAGGCATTCTCAACACTACAGGGCTGGCTCACACATGAACTCACAGAGACTGAGACAGGATGCACAGGGCCTGCATGGGTCTTCACCAGATGGGGTCCTAAAGCTGAGAGTGGAAATGGACCCATGCCCCCATCCCTAACCCAGAAACTATCACGAATTGGTAGCCACTTGCAAATGAAAAATTGATTTTCTTCAAGGGAGTCTTATTAGAGAAACAAGCCACTCTTATGGGTAGGCTCCAAGCCCAGCAGTAGATGGCTAACATGGAATGAAAGCAGCAGCATCATTGGAGGGTCTTTGTCTCATGTAGAGTCAAGACACTTTTTTAACCTTACAGTTCCTTTGCTTATATATTATGGCTTCTTCTGGTTGGGGTTTTTATGGGATTTCTGTGTGTGAGAATATGTCTCTCTCTCTCTCTCTCTCTCTCTCTCTCTCTCTCTCTCTCTCTCTCTGTACATATATGCATTTCTTGTGCTTTTTCTTTGGATCTTTTTCTTGTTTGGTTGTTCGGCCATATTCTGATTGGCTTGTTTTTTTAATTTATCTTATTGTATGTATTTTACTTAATTATTATGCCTAAGAAGCCCTTTGGTTTTCTAAAGAGAGACAGAAAGGGTGTAAGTCTGGATTAGAGAGAGAGCTGGGAGGAACTGGGAAGAGTGGGGGAGGGAGATCAGAATATATTGTATGAAAACAAACTATTTGCAACAAAAGAAAGTGCTGTATATGGAGAAATACATTATTGGCACATACAACCTGCAAGAAGGGTGAATAAATGCTAACTTGGCAAGGTAGTTCTTAGAGTTTTCCAGCTCCTAGGGGAGATGCCAGAAAAGGCCCTGTGTGGCCTTCAGCTGCAGTTAATCACTGTTGCCTTTTACCTCCCAACTTAGAGGTCATGTGTCCACTGGGCCCTTTCTGTAGGCTCTTTCCCCACTTTTTCCCTTCACCTTTAATCTCCCGGCCTATTAGTCTACTATTGTGAGCTCTTCTGTAAATATCTCATCCATCTTTCTCTTTTCTCCCATCCCTGTCCAAGGTCAGTCTGGTTCTTTTGAGGATTAATGCTGAAGGCAGATGAGCTACGCAGCAACTGTTTGTCATCAAAGTTTGCTGACTTTTTCTTCCCTTACTGCGCCTTGAATATGGCTGCATTCTCACCAAGGCTACTCCTAGTCAGGACCCCATTATCGCACACTTCCTACACATTTTTCTCCACTCTAATAAACTACCATCCCTTCAATGCATTCTCAATGTCATTCCCAAAATGATGTTCCTATAGCACACTTTAAAAATATGACTCTTTGCTGGGCGAAGGTGGCACACACCTTTAATCCCACCATTTGGGGTGCAAGAGGCAGGTCTCTGTGAGTTCAAGGCCAGCCTGGCCTACAAGAGCTAGTAGTTCCAGTACTGGCTCCAGAGCAACGCAGAGAAACCTTGTCTCGAAAAACCAAAACAAAAATATTGCCCTTTATCAATCTGCCTTTAGGGTAAAGGCAACAACTTTAATCTAGTTTCAATTCCTCCTATATTCTTATTCCAGTCCCTTCCCCAATTCCAGATCCTGCTGTTCTGCCTGAAGAGGATTTTAACACTTAACTAAATACCCCACAGGCTCCCTTATATCCTTGTAATCTTTGTCATCCTTGTAACTAGAGTAGGGCCATTTAGACTGTAGTGACCAGTAAGTAGTGAGCTATGATGTATGTTATTTCCAAGCTTCAGCCAAGTTTAGAGTAAAAATACCCATATGATCTGTCTCTTCTACCCTGCTGCGGCAACCGTAGAAATATTGTTGAGTTGGCAGGGTTACAAAATGTAAGGGAAGCAGTTCCTGAAGTACTAGATGAATGAGAATCCTTATCAATCTGCACCTGACTGCACAGTTCAAAATCAGTTCTTTTTTTTTTTCCAGACAGGGTTTCTCTGTGTAGTAGTCTGAGCTGTCCTGGAACTCACTTTGTAGACCAGGATGGCCTTGAACTCATAGAGATTTGCCTGTCTCTGCCTCTCAAATGGAGGATTAAAAGCATGCACCACCACCTTCCAGCCCAGTTCTTTGGTCTCTTGATAAGTCCAGGTTTATCTGTTGCTTTGGTCAGTACCACTCATCTTGACAGTGTAGCTGAACACTTTATTGAGCTCACTCAATTCCAACCACCTCCATCAGCTTCAGCAATGCAATAATCACATTCTAGATGCTACCATACTGAATTATTTGAC
Organism: Microtus ochrogaster; assembly: GCF_000317375.1. NCBI lineage: Eukaryota > Metazoa > Chordata > Mammalia > Rodentia > Cricetidae > Microtus > Microtus ochrogaster. Next base: position 859,553 of record NW_004949115.1, read on the forward strand.
CTCCAGAAAACTTATCTCCAAATTTTCATGTTCTGATTAAAACATCTAATAATCTTTCATTCAATTTGCATAGATCCCATTGGAATTGTTCTTCATTATCCTCGAGACACTAGAACACTTGCCCTTTCTTAGACTCAGTCTTTCTAAGTACGTCGTCATGCTCAGTGTGCAATTCAGGGGCTACGATCACTTGTTTTCTTTCTTAACCCTCACCTTCCATTCCCAAGTCTAGGCAAATTTTCTCCCACCACCATCAACTGAATATGAAGGTCCATTTGGTTTTGATTTTTAAACTAAAATATACAAAACCATTGCCCCAAATGACATAAGTACACTGGTGGAAGTCATGTCTTCAAGTTTCTAAATTCATATATACTCTCAAGATTGATAGCCAAAATTTTTTTCTGATAGGTTGCCACTCATTTGTTGTTTTTTTTTTATTGTTATTGTTTTTGAGACAGGGTTTCTCTGTTGCTTTGGATCCTATCCTGGAACTAGCTCTCATAGACCAGGCTGGCCTTGAATTCACAGAGATCCACCTCCGAGAGCTTGGATTAAAGGCGTGCGCCACCACCACCCGGCTCTTCATTTGTCACTAACATCTGTAGCAAGAGGAAAATTCTCCCTGGTACTGGAAAGCTAGATAACTGTCCAGGGCTAGTGAGATCATGAATCCTAGAAAAGATTCTCCTATGTATACTATCCGCGAGGGGTGCACCCACACACTGAGAGAATGGGATGTTCTATCGGGAACTCACCAAGGCCAGCTGGCCTGGGTCTGAAAAAGCATGGGATAAAACCTGACTGCTGAACATAGTGGACAATGAGGACTACTGAGAACTCAAGATCAATGACAATGGGTTTTTGATCCTACTGCATGTACTGGCTTTGTGGGAGCCTAGGCAGTTTGGATGCTCACCTTACTAGACCTGGATGGAGGTGGGTGGTCCTTGGACTTCCCACAGGGCAGGGAACCCTGATTGCTCTTTTTTAAAGAGACAGAAATCTTTAATAAATAAATAAATTTAAAAAAAGAACTAAAAAAAAAGAAAAGATTCTCCTGATGCCACTCTGCCAGATTAGCGGAATTCTTAACTGCATTCTCAGTAGTTATCCTTATACTTTCAGAGAGGCATAGCTCTCACTCCTCCTCAAAAGAGTTTTCCTTCACAGCATATGGAAATCATTACAGGAAAGCACAACTGGTCCAGATGCAGACAACAACTCATAAGAGCGTACCCAGAGCCAGTGACTATATCTACAACACAACTTCTACACCTTAGGTTCAGAGAGAAACCTCAGAACCACCGCCAGAAACATGGTCCCAGCCGGAGGAGCTGGAAGTCTGTGAAAGTTTCCGAGAAATGCCAGGGAAGATACACCCCTGATACAATGCAGCTGCCTAAACAAGACCTGAACAGTGACAGCACTAATATAGATGCTAATGAGCAAGGGGGAAATCTCACAGGGCGACTAAGGCAACTAAGGAATGTGAGAGCAGAATTATGCTTCCCTGGGGATGAGCTCCTTAACTGGCTACCCATTACCAAAAGGATCATGATCTTCCCCTTTTTTTAAACAAGAAATTTAAAGCAATCTTGAAGAAATCAAAACAACCTTATATTTGTTTTGTTTTGTTTTCTCTTTTCTTAGAAGAGGGTTCTTTTTCAATCCCGTGTGTTAAATAAATCACCTACCTTAAAGACTAGATCTCCTATTGTCCCTTTAATGATCTTCACGGCTAAACTTGAAAGAGCAGTTGGCAGTTAGTGGCTTTTTTTTTTCTCTGAGTTACTCTTCCATCCTCTGCACTACGTCTGTTCTTATCTCTGCTGGAACCAGTCTTAGGAGATGTACTGATTAAACCAGATTCAAACAAAAGAACGCCTCTTTTCTTACAGTAGAAAAGCATGCTTGTCCCCTCAGCAGCATGCAACTCTCCTCTGCACTGTATCTTTCGTGGCTTCTGAAAGTCCTCTCTCTCCTAGTTCTGTGACTGATTCTGTTTCTCTATTGATTGGTATATGCTTCTGCTCTTGATATTTCCTCCTTTGACTTCTTATATGAATCTAGAATGTTAAAATTCTCCCTATACTTGCCTGTATTCATCTGCTCTGTGGGAGCTGCTAACTACACTTAGCTGATTTGCTATTTTTCTTTCTGCTTAGATGTTTCATAGAATCTTAAAATTGAGGATGCTTAGCCCTGCGTGCCCCAGATGGTATCCGTTTTAGGATTCTCAGTCACAGAAGTCTCCTGGATGCTCATGGCAGAAATATAGAGCTCATTCTCCTCTCCTTCATCATGCCCAGTCTCCCTCTTCCTAGATTCTCTAAAATCCTAGTGCAAAATCGTGAGTTCTGTTAGAAATCTTTATGGATTCGGGCCTGGGGAGCTGGATCAATGACTAAAGAACCTATCACTGTAGTATGAGGACTGGAGTGACAATTCCCAGAACCCAAGGAAATTTCCAGCAGGTGTAGTGTGGTGGCTGGCACTTTGTAATAACAGCACAGGGAAGGCAGAGGCAAGGGATCCCTGGAGCAAACTGTCTAGTTAGGCTAACAGAATTGCTGAGCTGAAGGTTTGAGGGAGAGACTCTGTCTGGATATACTTGCATGTGTACACACACACACACACACACACACACACACACACACACACACACTTGAGAAAGCCACACACATGCAAATATGCACACACATGTGCACATACACATACATAGGCATGCACCAAAAAGATAAAGTTTTATAAATTTGTTTTTATTTTTGGTTTGTTTAGTTTTGAGATTGTAATTTAGTCACATTTCTCTCTTCCCTTTCCTCCCTTCATACCCTCCTATATACTGTTTCCTCCCTCCAAACCCTCTCATATATACCTCTTTGCTCTTTTTTTTTAAATATATGTATATTTATATTCTGCCTAGTCTGTATAATATTACTTGCATGTATGTTTTCAGGGCTATTTGGCAAATGGCAGCCATTTGGTGTGCTCTTTTCTTTCTTTTTTTTTATTCATGGCACAGGCTTTTCTGTTCCATCCATCCTTATTTCTGCAAAAGCCCCACAGAGTGTCTCTTTGATACTGCTATTACCTACAATAATCCAAATTGACTTCTGAAAGCACCACTGATTGCATCAAGCACTCCCAATCTTACATGGCCATCCATTGTTCACAGCATAACTTTCAATTTCTTGACATAGCATGCAAGGTACACTTGGTACACTTTAATCCTACTTTTTAATTTCATCATCCTACACTCCCACACACTCGATGGTCTAGTCACATTGAGTTATTGCCATTTTCAAAATATCTTGCACTTTTAACAACTTTGCCATTTGCCTACACATTCCCTCTAAAGTGATTATCTTTGAATTCCTCTCTGTTTATTCTGCTTCCATCCTCAAAGGTCATGTTTGCTGTACCTTCAGGTGTCTTGGATTGCTTCTGAAGTACTTAATTTAGTGTTAGCCTTGGCCAATGAATTTATGAGATAGTGCCCTTTTCTTTTTGTTACATAATTTCACTTTCCTCTTAAATGATTTCATTAACTTTCTTCCAAGGTTCATGTATTACTTTTAATCTTTGAGCATATATATATACCTGCTTTTCTTTTCTTTATTAATCCTATCTCTTCTGGAATTTCTGGGTCTGTTCCTATGGAATGATTTTTTTCTTGTAGTTATGTAGTTATGCAGGTTCTTGTAGTTATAGTTTCCCGCTAGTATGAATGTCTAATTTTCCTATTACTTGAGGTTGCAATTGTGAATATCATGTGATTGATGTGTGACCGTCTTATCTTCCTGCAAATCTATTGGACACTTTTCTGGAAGACTGTTGACTTACTTGTATATCATCTTAATCCTCTTGGGTCTTTACATATATGAGATGGTCTTTTATTTTTCATTTCTGCTGAGGAGTGACTGACAAATAAAATTGTTTTCACATTATTAAACATTATATAGTTATTATCACAGTCAAACTAATCAATATACCCACCATCATTTTCTGATGAGAATTTTTAAGATGGGGCTGATATGTTAGTTTTATCTTAATTTTTTGAGGAAACTCTGTATTCTCTGTAATTGCTATACAGTTTTTATGCCAATCAACAGTATATAACAGCGTACTCTATATCTTTGGTGAAACATTATCTTTGGACATTCCAATAGCAATGATGGTATGATAAAAGAAGGTTGAAGGTATTCCTTTCTCTTTGGCTTTTGGGAGAGCACGGGAGGGATTGGGATTTATTCCTTTTTAAAGGTTTTGTAGTATCTACCAGTGAGGCAATTGGATCCTAGGCTTTCTATTCAGGCAACAGTTATTTTTTTTTATCATCAACTTAATATCTTTACACTTTGTCAGTGTTGAGGTTTTCTCTTTTCATGAGCTGATTTAGATAGATGGTATGTTTGTTATGATCAACCCATTTCTTCCAGGTTATTCAAGTTACATATAAACTGACATAGTAGTTTCTTATGAACATTTTATTTCTGTGATATCTGTTACAATATCTAATTTTGCATTTCTTATGTTATCTATTTTGATACAAAACACAACTTTTATTCCAGGGAAAGCTTTTTCAGAATCAGATAAATGCTCATGTAACAGAAACATGTGTTCAATTTGTTACAAATAACATATTCCCTCATGGAAGTAGTTAAATGAATAAAATCACAAATCAAAACATTTGTCAAATACAATGCTGGGGACATCATATAGGTGGGTTGTAACTAAGTGGGGAAAACTCTGCTCCAGGGTTTAAATGTTATCTGATGACATTCTCAGCTCTGGAGCTGGTATAAATTAGTGGTCAGCTAACAAAACAGTCCACATGTTTTATCAGATTGTCAGAAGATGTTAGATAAATGTAATATATATATATATATATATATATATATAACATTATATATATATATATAATCTTCTGTGTAAGTTTTCTATGCAACACAATGAATATTATACAGTTCAGTGAATATATACAGTGAAAGAAGTTTTAAATTTTTAAAAAGGATGTTAGCTCTGACACAGGTACACAATAAATTTAAAGGGACTAAATATAGACCAATAGAATTCTGTTTCTGGATCTGCAACATTCTCATTCTCCAAGACCATGAAATTCCTATCTGTCTTTAAGTCTTATACAATCGTCAACATAGACATAGCTTTTTTTTTTTTTTGGAAACTTCCATACACCAGCTCAACTAGCTAAAGATTTGACAATTTTATTAGCCTTAAAACAAACAAACACATTTTTCCCTGAACTTTTTTGTTCTTTTTCTCACCTCTGTTTTACTTATGTTCTGTCTTTTGTTATTTACTTCCTTGCGTTTAACATTGGGAATGTTTTGTTCTTTTTATTTCCAGGTCCCTGATGTGTAATCTTTATTTAAACTGTTTCTTTTTTCAGCATAGATGTTGATCAATGTAATTTTCATTCTTGTCTGTTTTTACTGCGTTTCTCAAATTTTGGTATTTTTATCTCAATTTTAATCATGGGCGGTCCTTGGACTTCCCACAGGTCAGGGAACCCTGATTGCTCTTCAAGCTGATGAGGGAGAGGGACTTGATCGGGGGAGGGAGAGGGAAATGGGAGGCGGTGGCAGGGAGGAGGCAGAAATCCTTAATAAATAAATAAAATAAAAAAAAACAAAAAAACAAAAGTTTTATATAGATTTAGTTTAAAAGACAAAACATTAAAATATGTTACTAGTTCAAAAAATATTGCATTAATTTCTCTATTAATAATTATTTTGACACATTTGTTGCTCGAAAAATTACTATTTAATTTTCACATATTGTAAATTTTACATTTTCCTTTTTTTTCCCTTCAAGAAAGAGTCTCACTATACAGCCTTGACTGGCCTTGAATTCACAAAGATCCTCCTACCTCTGCTTCCTGAGTGCTGGAATTGAAGGTGTCTTCATTTTCCTTTGGTTATCATCTTCTAGTTTCATATTGTGGTTGAAAAAATATTTAATATGACACAAAAAAATTTCAGTCTTAAATTTATTAGCACCAGCTTTGAGGTCTAATATATCATCTATTCTTGAAAATGTTTTTATGTTTTAGATAAAAAAATATGTTTTGTTGCTTTGTGATGTATTCTGTGAATACCATTGGTTAATAGAGAAACTGTCTTGGGCCTGTGCAGAGCAGAATGGAGGTAGGTGGGGAAAACTAAACTGAATGCTGGGAAAAAGAAGGCAGAATGAGGAGAAGCCATATAGCCCTACCACAGACAGATGCCAGGGACAGAACTTTACACAGTAAGCCACAGCCACGTGGAAATACACAGATTAATGGAGATGGGTTAGTTTAGGATATAAGAGTTAGCCAGAAACATCCTTAAGCTATTGGCCAAATACTATTGCAAAGAATATAGTTTCTGTGTGATTATTTCAGGTCTAAGAGGCTGGGAATAAACAAGCGGCCTCCAACAACAGCTTTGGGTTAAATGTTTTATTTATTATTGTCCGACTAGGTCAATTTGATCAAGGGGTAATTCAAGTCTGCTGTTTCCTGTCTCACTTTGTGTCTACATGATGTGTTAATTATGAACAGTGAGCCACAGGTCAGGGAACCCTGATTGCTCTTCGAGCTGATGAGGGAGGGGCACTTGATCGGGGGAGGGGGAGGGAAATGGGAGGCAGTGGCGGGGAGGAGGCAGAAATCCTTAATAAATAAATAAAATTAAAAAAATTATGAACAGTGAGGTATTGTTATCAGTTTGCTAATTTTTACTTTGTATATGTTCTGCAATGTTTGTATATATATCCACAACTGTGGCAGACGGGTACTCTATCATTTTGATCTCTTGCTACACTTGCTTTCCTTCCTTCCTTTCCTCCTCCTCCTTCTTCTATTTATTTATTTGTCTTTCCATTTGTAAGTATAGCTGCTTTTGTCATCTTTTACTTTCCATTTTCAGGAATACTTTTGCTGAATTTTCACTTTTAGCCCATGATACAAAGATTTAAAACTAAAATAAAGTTTGTTTAAATCCAACTTGACCCTTTGTGTCTTTTGTTGGATAATTTGTTCTATTTACACTTAAACCAGCTATTGATGATTGTGCTACTATTAATACTTCAGTTTTGTTTTTCTGACTGTTTTGAAGTTTCTTCTTATTTTTCTCTCTCTTTTTCTTTGAATTGGTGATGTTATCTAACAGTATAATTTGATTAATTTCCATTTCTTTTATTTTTCTACTAGATTCTTGCTCTTTAGCTATTAAGAATTTACATTAAGAAATTAATATATTCAATTCTCTGTTTTATGGTGATGACAAGTTAATTTCAGTTACATAACACATAATATTTTCTGACATCTCAATTTGTGTTTCTTTATCGTTCTTAGAACCTCCTTAAACAATGATTTGAATTTCTGACATCTCAATTTGTGTTTCTTTATAGCTCTTAGAACTTCCTTAAACAATGATTTTAAATTCTTTGTTCCATAATCTCTAGGTTTCATTTGGGAGGGGATTAGCTGATGGAAAAGTCACTGTATTACTTTTGTCAGATTATAAGCCTTATCTTTCTTATCATTCTTAAAAGTCAGAAATTGGTTAGCATGTAAAATAAATTAAAAAATTAAATAAAAATATTTAAAGTCCACCTTGCTTATTTTGTATTTATAAAAGTAGTCCGTGACTATTCCCTGACTCTGAGAAGCACTCTCACCAATGTGACCAGAAAAAGATTTTGAAGTTTTTGCATGTTCTCTATGAACGTTCCAACTCTACAACCTTTCTTCTATTTGGGGTATACTAATTAAGATTGTATGCCTTCTTTAGTCACACAAAATATGACAGGATTTTAGAGTCTCCTCTTTGGTTTTCTAGGACAGTATCCTGAAATGCTTCTTTCAGCCACATAGAGTCAAGTCAGTTATTTGCATGAGACATTCGTCTCCAGAAGTACATTCAGAGACAGGTTCAGTGGGCAATAATGGGTGAGTTACATGGAATGTTCCGAATGCCTGCTAATGATAAACATCTCTATTAGCTCACAAGAAGGCTTACTGAGTACAGAACAGAAAAATTCTTTTCCTATGTTTTCTTGTCTTAACCTCACCCAAATACCTGACCATGCCAATGACCTTAATATTCTAGGTAAAATGAAAAAAAAATGAGTCTCTTTGGCAGCATTCTGAATCAATTCTGAGCTGTGCTGCCATGGGGATAGATGGCATAGGCAATCAAAAAAAAAGGAAAAGGAAAGAAAAAGCTTTTCTCTTGCTTTTACATGTATTACTTTTCAGAATTATTTGTTCCAAAGGTGTTGGAATTTCTCTGTAAAACTCCTGATCTTGCACCAAAATACTCTCATATGGTGGCAGTTGTTGAATTAGTGTCGCTATGGAAAACATTGTTAGATAATTTCATCATCTTGCTGATGTCACTCCTAAAACAGTCTGTATTCTTGGCTCATTTAGAGATATTGGCAAGCTCCTGTGTGCAATGGATTGATTGCTCTAGGTGTTAAGATCACTTTGTTTGGCTGGTCAGAAACTTAATGCCTTCCAGTCTCCAGTGCATTCTGGGAATTATTTAACTTATATCTCTCTGGCTATCAGGCACCTGTCTCAGAGTGTCACAAAATGCATGCACCACTGATCTATAGGCAGAGACTACAGGGGCCCAAGCACTCTTTCTCTGTGTCCGTTTCTCCTCACACAATCTACCTCAGCAAAATGGGCAGTTTTCTGTGTTCTCAACTTGGTCTAATCGCTGCAGTTCTGTTGGTGTTTCACTGTCACTGCGCTATAGTACAGAAAATGGCTCTGAAAAATATTTTCTCACTTTAATTTTTGAGAAAATAGACATTAAGAGTTCAATTACCTGATGTACATTTCAATAAAGTCAGGAGATCAAATCACCCCATTCCCATCTCTGAATAAAAAAAGAAAGAAAAAGGAATGAAAGAAAGCAAAGAAGAAAGGAAGGAAGGAAGGAAGGAAGGAAGGAAGGAAGGAAGGAAGGAAGGAAAGAAAGAAGGAAGGTTGAAATGCTAATTCCTTAGCATTTCAAAATCTTTATCCTGATATGAAAAGTCTCAAAGTTCAGGAATTTGGCTCTGATATACCTTACTATTGTTTCCTACTGTATGTTTGCAACATAGTATTTTTAGTATATTCATTCAGAAAAGATAAAGGAAAGGACAGAGACAGAGGGAAGGGGCCAGGGCATGGGAGGCGTAGAGAATGAAGAGAGGGAAGGAACTTTCCCCCTTTTAATAACTTCAGCAAACCACCAAGATTTGAGTTCTACTTTCTTTCCCAGAGCCATCTAATATGGTCACTGTAATCCACATTGGGATGTGCTTTTTCCTTCTGCAATTGCTTGTGAGAGCAAAGAACACCCAAGTAACAACTTTGCCATGGATGGGCCTGACTTGGCTTATGTTGGTCTACTATTACATATTAGTTAATGATCAGGACACACACCTAAGTATAAAGGATTTGAGGGATGTGCCATGGTGGATTATCTAAGCAATCACATGTCATATGTGCTGCAACAAGGCTCACAGAGAAAACATATGCTGGCTTGGGTATGATATCGCTAATCCACAACAGAACCTGCCTCTTACCAGTCTGACATTGTGCTTCAGTTGATAATGAGACTCCTCAACAGCAAACTTTACAAGTGGTACTTGCCATGCTGCCATTATATGGAGTGATCATATTCCCATGGAATTTGAGAGAGTCTGCCGACAAGCCAAGTCATATCCTTCTAGTAAGACATAACTGAAGAAACTGAAAATTCTACTCTTGACCCTAGGTTCTGATTTAAAATTTGTATGTAAGATAGCTCCTCTGTTTATAATGCTGGTTTTTACCAAGACACAACGATGGAAAACCACCCATCTTTTCCATTTTCACCCATTTCCACCTCCTTATTCTTTCAGGCCTGGACATCACATTCAGGCCACTTAAAGGCAGTCAGAAAGAGTTGTGGTATGTTTAGTCTAACTGATCTTTCATCAAGTTGATAGATGACAGAGCCAGGAAACAGGATCATGAATGCCTTAGCTTGAAGGGGTAGAAAACATACTCATCATCTATCTTGACTTGGCAGGTGAAGTAGGGACCAAAAACAATGGAGATATTCTTGTCACCCACTTAATACCCATCCACTTCTTCTGGTTTCTTGTAAAGTTCCAGAACTTCTTCTTTCAGTAAGAGAAAAATAACAGGGCCAGGTGGTGGTGGCCCATGCCTTTAATCAAGCCAGAGAAAGAGAGAGAGAGAGAGAGAGAGAGAGAGAGAGAGAGAGAGAGAGAGAGAGAGAGAACAACCATACCAACAAGCAAGCAACCAGACAATGAAATATACAAACTCATCAAATAAGCTAAGTATTAATTCAAAGCAGAAAAACCTTACAAACACCCTATACACAATGGTGATAGTAAACATTTTAAAAAACACTTCAAAGTACTCCTTTTCATAAAGTACTTAGCTTTGCTTTAATGAATGATACGTCTTACACTTTGTGAGTTCTAACAATACGGAATACAAAATCATATATTATGTAAAGTTTGAGCTAACTAAGGGTTTTATTGAAGTAACTGGTAGGTTTCTGGGTACCAATGTTGTGGTTTTATTACACAAAAGTGGCACTCTGCTTTCCCGCAATCTCACTCTTGTGGCTTGTGGCCTCCACTTCTACTCACTGCTTACATGACTGTCTGTGAGGATAATGGCTGTGAATGCTAATCTCCTGTTACAAAGACTCCTGGACCTCAATCAATCACAATTTGTTTGTCACAACAAAATAATAACAGTACTTAATTTACTTAATAAATTTTTCATACCAACTTTTTATTTGTTTATCTATTTATTTGTTTTACATCCCTACTACAACCTCCCTTCCTTCTTCTCCTTCCACTCCCTCCTCACTCATCTGCTCATTCTCCCCTCAATCCACCGCTCCTCTATATTCTCTCAGAAAGGTGCTGGCCTCCCTCCCCTGTGATTCAGCAAAACATGGCCTATCAATCTGTCATAAGACCAAACACTTCTCCCTGTATTCAGGCTCAGCAAGGCAATCTAGCTTGAGAAATAGGATCCCAAGATCTGGTCAAAGCATTAGGGACAGCTCCTGCTCCCATTGCCAAGAGTCCCACAAACAGATCTAGCTACACATTATCTCATATATGTAGACGTCCTAGATGCATCACATGTAGGCTCCCTGATTGTGGGTTCAGATTCTGTGAGTTCCTCTGAGCCAGGGAAGCTGTTCATGCGGGCTTTCCTGAAATGTCCCTAACTCTTCTGGCTGCTACAATCCCTCCTCCCTCTCCTCAGCAGGACTATCCAAGATGGTCCAATGTTTGGCCTTGAGTCTCTAAATCTGCCTCCAACAGTCACTGGATAAAGGCTCTCCTCAAAGGAGAGCCTGGGTGGTCACCATCCAGGTCACAGGGGATGGCCAGTCAGGCTACGCCTCAACTGCTGCCAGGAGTCTTAGCTGGGGCCGTCTTTGTAGACTCCTGGAAGTTTCCCTTGTATCATATTTCTACTTGACCCCATAAAGCCCCCCTTTCCAATCATCTCTCTCAGCTCTCTCCCCCTCTACCCACCCCAACCCATTAGCTCAAGTTCCCTCGTCCCAACCAGTAGATCTCTACTTCCTCTTCCCATGGAGATTCATGCATTTCCCTTTTTGAGCCCTCTTTATCACCTAAAATCTTTGAGTCTGTATATTGTAGCATGGTAGCATGGTTATCCTTTACAGCTAATATCCACTTCTGAGTGAGTACATACCATGTTTGTCTTTCTGGGTCTGGATTACCTCACTCAGGATGATTTTTTTCTGGTTCCATCCATTTGCCTGCAAATTCATGATGTCATTTTTTTAACAGCTAAGTAATTGTCCATTGTGTAAATGTACCATATTTTCTTTATCCATTCTTTAGCTGAGGGGCATCTAGCTTGTTTCCATGTTCTGGTTAGAACAAATGATGCTACTATGAACATATTGAGCAAGTGTCCTCATAGTATGAGTGTGCATCCTTTGGGCATATGCCCAAGAGTAGTATAGCTGGGTCTTGAGGTAGATTGATCCTCAATTTTCTGAGAAACTGCCATATTCCAATTTAAAATTGGGATACAGACATAAACAGAGACTTGTTGACAGATGTATCTCAAATGGAAGAGAAACAGTTAAGCTGTTCAACATCTGTAGCCATTAGGGAAATACAAATAAAAGAAACTTTGAGATTCCATCTTACACCTGTCAGAATGGCTAAGATCAAAAGCACAAATGAAAGCTTATGCTGGAGAGTATGTGGAGCAAGGGAATACTCCCCCATTGCTGGTGGGAGTACAAACATACATACCAGCATTTTTAAGTTTCTTTACTTGAACTAATATATAAACACTCTGCTATGTATAGGTTAAGTATACATACACATATATTTAAAAAGTCAACAATTTTATTTTCCAGGTTTCAGTCCATTTCCATTTAATTTCACTTAAAACTATTTCTCTTAATATGAATCATATTTTGGGAAACATTGCTTTGAAGACTAATTGACAGAATAAAAGAAAATATCATAATGCTTTTCCTCAGTCATCCTAAGACTTAGGAGACCTGCTTCAAAAGCAGCCAATGCCTCATCAAATTCCATTCTTTATTGCTGTAATGTGCAAGTGTTCCCTGAAAACAGCTTCCTGGTAAGGATTTCTTACATCTAAGCATGTATAGCTATGTAGGTAGCTTTGACCAGATAATACATATGAATGTGAGGACTTCATTTCCAAACCACTTCATTTCTTTTTCTTTTCACATCAGTAGGCATGGGAGGGGCACACATTTTCTTTATACTGGGTATATATTCAAATATATACTTAAATAATAAGTATACTTACCTCTCAGTAAGTACCCTTTCTCAATAGACAATGTATATCTTTTAAAGATAGGCTTGAAATCATACCAATCCTAAGTAGTGTCCTAGAAAATTTCATCACGATCTCTGGAGAAAGAGCATAAAAACTATCCCATTCATTAGTAGGAAGTTTCAAGGTTGTTAAGATACAATTTATTGACTCCATTGCAAGTTATAACCACTTGCGAATGACAATTTAGTTCCCTCCAAGGAAGTCTCACTGGGGATACAAACTACTCTTCAGGGCAGGATGAATGCCCAGCAGTAGATGATCAACAGAAAACTCAATGGCATCTGTGGAGGTTCCTGTTTTCATAATGTCGTGTCAGAACTTTCCCTGTTTAAAAAAGTTATTACTTTTTATTGTTGTTTCATTTTATGCACACACATGCACACTTCTCTCTTTTTGCCCTATGTGTCTTTTGTATACATGTTTTGTCTTACAACTTAGTGTTTTTATGGGATTCTTGAGTTTGCAAATGAATGGATCTCTGTTTTTTATGACTTCTCTTCGGCTCTTTTTCTTTTGTTTTGTCCAATTCTGATGTGTTAGTTTTTAATCTTATTATATTTTATCTAATTATATTATATTTTACTATTATCCATTAGAGGCCTGTTTGTTTTCAAATGAGAGAAAGGGGGTGGATTTTGATGGGAATGGGAGGTGGAGAAGAACTAGGAGGTATAGATGGGGGATAAACTGTTATCAGAATATATTTTTGAGATAAAAATCTATTTTCAATATAAGAAAAATATTTTAAAACATTAAAATAATAAAAATATTAGAATAATATCAATAATATTACAGATTAAGATGTCACAATGACTATACCTTCTCTACCCAAAAATAATGAGTGAAGAAATACATACTACTGAAAATTTTTTTAAAAGAATTCCAGAATCCAAATTGATGTGGAAATATCTTTGTACTCTGTACATCTTTATGACTCTCATTGGTTAATAAATTGGCCTATAGTTGGGCAGGAAGAGATTGGGGAGGAGAGCCAGACTAGGACACTGGGAAGAAGGGCAGAGTCTGAGAGGCTGAGAGGCAGATGCAGTCCCTCTGTATCTTCTGCATGATGTATAGAAAATAAAGTAGTAAGCCATGAGCCATGTGGTAAAACTTACATAATAAATATGAGTTAATTTAAGATGAAAGAAGCAGTTAGTAACAAGCCTAAGCTATTGGATGAGCATTTATAATTAATATCAAGTCTCTGTGTGTGACTTGGGAGCTGACCATTGGTCTAGATTAAAAAAAACTTTGCCTACACCAAATTATGCTGGAGAAAATCTATGAGGGGCATAAACCAGGGGTGGGACACATAGAAAATAATTTAAAAAAATTTACTTTTGTCACCCTTCTGCCTAGTCTTAAACAACTTACAGCGCCAGCAGGGATCTCCAGCAGTGAGGGGAGAAGAATGGCCATAGTGATTCTAGCAATCACTCTGCATAGAAGCACATTGCACCACCGAGAGCCCACATATCTTCGCTGTCTCTAAACCCAGTTGATGGAGAAACTCAGAAGTAGATAAAATTATAATTCAGAAAAGTAGCAACCACCATAACCCCATGAAAAAGCCACCATTACACTCTCAACAAAGAAAGAACTATTCATGTGCCCTTCATTCTTCGCCCCAAGGCAAATGCCACTATTACACCATATTTTCATTTGGTCAGAGTAGCTGCTATATACTACACCTTCTTCCAACCTCTAAGCCTTCTTGCGGAGAGCCCCACATACCACCAAGTTACTAAAGTTTAGCTCTGAGACCACTCAACAGACACCTGTGCCATGTACACTGGTGGCACCACCACAACAAATGTGACCATATACCATATTTAGTGCCTGGGGCTCTTGTTAGAGCTGTCTTCCATCTGTAGGTAAAAATAAGAACAGGGTGACTCCAGCACCTTTCACCACTGAGAACTCTCAACGCTGATACAGACACTAGCATCCTTGGCTGCCAAGGATCCTGACAATCTTCCAGGGCATTGACCTTATCTTACAAAATGGCATAAATATTAATCTATTGCAACCTCTCTTAATCTGGAATCTCCGAAGCTGAAACATCTAATGTATTTCCTTTCTGAAGCTGAGACTGTCATAATCCACTCCACTCAGCCAGGACCCCTAAATTCATCTATAAAGGAAATTTCCCAACAAAAGCAAGTCCTTCAAATATAAAAGAAATGGCTGATCACTTAAATGTGAAGGCATTGTTGCAAAGCAACAAGAAGTGTGTGTGGGTGTGTGTGTGTGTGTGTGTGTGTGTGTGTGTGTTGTGAGTGTGACAAGGGAGCAAGAAACCATGATGTCCCAAAAGGTACATAATTAGTTTTCAGTAACTGACCCTAGAGAGGTGAAGATCCATTAATTGTCTGACAAGGACTTTAAAACTTACTTTGAATAAACCACAAGAGAAGACAGATGAACAATTCAATTATATCAGAAAAACACTACAGGAATAAAAGAGGTTCAAAAAAGAAGCAACCAGAGTGAATGAAACAGAGTTTCTGAAGTGGGGGGAAAGGCAATATATGAAACACAAATCAGATGAAGTTTCAACTGCAGAAATAATGAAGCAGGGGGGAAAAGTCTATTAATTTTAAGATAGACAATTGTTTGATTTACAATGTGCTTTTTTTTTACTTCACAATGGTGGGAAAACAAAATGTAGACAGAAGAAAATGCAGTATGAATTTTAGATTTGTATCTTTTCTCAAGCAAGCTATATGTGGTATTATTTTGTCCTGGGATACTAAGCAATAGCAGTGAGCCTTAGCAAATAGCCACAGAACCACAAGTGCAAACATGACACTCTCTAGTACTGTGTTAACCTATGCTGCTTGGAACTTAGTATAATAGATGAAATTTGAATTTATGATACTTTCAACATATATTAGGTTTATTAGGACAAAATCCCCTGGTAAGTCTAAAGTGATATGCATCTAGTCAGAAGAGAAAAAAGTAAAGATAAGGAAAGGAGAAAATCTAGGGCAGTTATAATAGGTTATCAAGCAAAATAAGCAGATTGTGAATGTAAGGAATGTAAGGAAAAGAGAGAAAGTGGAAGAAGAAATCATGGTGCCAGGTACAGTGGCACACACACAGCACTTACAAACCTGAAGCAAGAGGAAATCACAAGTTTGAGATGATTCTAAACTATACAGAAAGTTTAGGACCAACATAGATTACAGAGCCATACCTCATCTCAAAAACTAAGCAAACAACCAAAAAGCAACAACAAAAAATTACTTATAATAATGGTAATGGCTGAAAATTCCTGTAAGTATTGATAGTAAAACTGGCATCCAGATTTATGAAGCTTAACCAGGTGCCAAGGCACATGCCTGCAATCCCAACACATAGAAAATAGAGACAGAAAGATCAGCAGTTCAAGAACAACCTCACCTACATAGCAAATTTGAAGCCAGTATGGGTTTGACACATAAGACTGTGCCAAACAAAATAAAGTAAAGCACAAATTCTTGTAGCTAAAACGTCCTCACATAATAGTGTACCTCTATAAAGTACATGAAGACACATTATAACCAGTGTCAAAAGTCAAGTTAAAAAGAAAACCTTGAAAGCTATAGAAAAGTAACTCATGAGCCATTACTTGTGCTCCTTAGATTTATGTCAATTTGACACAAGCTAGGGACATTGTTTTGTTTACTTTTCTATTGCTATGATAAAACACCATGCCACAGGTTACTCATAGAAAAAGGAGATTATTTGAGGTTTACAGTTTCAGAAAGATAGAGTCTATGACCATCATGATAGAGAAGGTGGCAGTAGACACTGGAGCAGCAGCTGAGAGCTCACATCTTGAGATACAACCACAATGCAGAGAGACAGAGTCACTGGCAATGGCCAGAGTCCTTTGAAACCTCAAAGACTACCCCCAGTAGTATACCTCCTCCAAAAAAATGCCACATCTTCTAATTCTTCCAAAATAGTCTCACCAACTTGGGACCAAACATTCAGACATATGAGCCTATAGGGGCCTATTCTCATTTAAACCATCACTGTCATCTGGAAGGATGGAAGGTGAAATGAGAAAATGCCTCTAACAGATTGATCCATAGGCAAGTCTGTGGGACACTTTGTTAATTAATAATTGAGGTGGAGGGCCCACACCACTGTTAGTAGTGCCACACAAAAACAGCTGGTCCCGAGAGAAAGGTAACTGAATGTGAGCAATGAGAGCAATCCAGTAAGCAGCATCCGCCTCCCCCCACCCCAGGCATCTGCTAGTTCCAACCTCTGGGTTTCTGCCTTGATATTGCCTTGATTTGCCTCGATGACAGAGAACATGATTTGTAAATAAGCCCTTTCCTCTTCAAGTTGTTTTTGAACAGAATTTTTAATCACAGCAATAGAAAGCAAACTAAAATATAGCCAAACCCCTTAGGACAAATACCAGAGTTCACAACAGAAACCTAGCAAAAGAAACTAAGCGAATATTCCAAATAGCGAAAGAAAACTGCCAACCATGAACGCTATACCTGTTTCAAAAGTTCTTTAAAAATGAAAGAAGAAAAATCTTTCCACAGGAAGCAAAAACTGAGTGGGTTCGTCAGTGGTAGACCGTTTTACAAACTATCTTTAAAGAACTTCTTTCAAATTAAAATGAAAACATGAAAAGGAACTGTGCAAAGGCATAGAAGAATAAATCTCACAGAGAAGAGCAAACACATAGACATACAGATTATTGAAACACTCTAAAGGTCACAACTAAATTACTTTTACTTGAATATAAAAGTCAGAAAATCAAATTTGCTGCTGCTGACTGACTACACAGCGCAAATGAAATCATCCTAGACCTGAGTCAGAAAGTGCGTGGTGAGAGCAGGAAAGTTCAAGTGATTTTTGTAAATGCAATTGAAGTTACACTAACTTAAAAGAGAAAGAGGTAACCACAAACAAAAATCCTTTTATGTAGCAAACATGGTACATAAAAGTTAAAGGGAACCAAAGCAAAGAAAATTCCTACAAAATGCAAATAGCATAGGAATGAAGGAAGAGAAAGAAAAAACACAAGATAATCAGAAAACCATTCTAAAATGACAGTTGTAGGGTCTTGCTTATGAAAAATGACTTTAAATATAAATGTACATTTATGACCAACCAATGTGACTAAACGGATACAATAAATTATAAGCCTCATCAGAATGTTGTTTATAAGAGTTACATGTTTGAACTGGAGACACACACTGGATGAAAGTAAGTAAAGGGATGGCCATTTTTTACAATATTAATCCTACCTTTCCATGAGAATGAGGTGACTTTTCATTTTCTTGTATTTTTCTCTATCTTTCTTTAAAGATTTATAGTTTTCATTATAGATGTTTTGTCAGTGCCTTGGTTACATTTGTTCTTAGATAATTTATTTTCTCTGATGCTATTATGAAAGGAAAGATGTTCATGATCTCTTTCTCTGTGTGTTTGTTGATTTTGGGAAGTTGATTCTGTATCCTTCCACTTTAAGTCCAAAGTTACCAAAGTTAGGTATCTACCTTTTATTTCTATAGGTGTGGTTTTTGTTTTCCCAAAAAGGGAGATTATATAGTATTTGTCTTTCTGTGTCTGAATTGTTTCCCTTAGAATAATGCCGCCCCATTTCATGAATGTCGTCACAAATGGCTGACTTTCCGCCTCTTATGTGAGGGATAATCTGTGGTGTATGTATATTTTCAATCTCATTTATCTGATGACAAACGTTTGTATGTCTTGGCTATTGTGAATAGCACCAAAATGTGAATGGAGTTGGAACTATTTCACTGAAGTTCACATTTCCTTTTCTTTCCACACCCAGAAGTAGGATGGCTGGATCGCATAATGCAGTTTGATACTTTGAGAAAACTCCATACTGTTTTGCAAAATTATTGTGCCAGTCAACAATCCCATCTGCAATTTTCTCTACACCTTTATCAACACCTGTTGTTCTGTTTTTCTGACAATGCCATTTGCACAGGTTTAAGGTGATATTCCATCTTGCTTTCAATTTTCCTATTTCCGTCCTTGCGATGAGTAGAGATGCTTTCCACGCACCCTGGATATCTATACATCTCCCCCACCCCCCCCCTTTTGAAGATCTAGGACAAATTGATCAGAGTTTAAAAGAAACAAGCAAGGGCAGTCAAGCCGTAAATCATATCAACTGTCTGGAGGAGGGAAATGGAGAAGAAAAGGAGAAAGATAAAAAGCTATACTGTTTGAGTTAAGCCCAAATGGAGGTCAGGCTTGTGGTGGGAAATGGAGCTTTAGAAAATAAGGAGCTCTAAAGTACCAGGAAATACCAGGTTCTAGCCAGCATCCAAAAGAAGGAAATGGGGGCAAAGAGGGAAGGAAAAGAAAAGTTACACCGTCCTAAGTCAGAAAAGTGGGAACACCTGGATGGTATAGCATATTCTCTCCTAGTTTTTAACATAGGGTGAATCTGCCTTCCTAGGGGTAATCCTGCCTTCCTGTGAAGTTATTGACTTTACCCAAATGAAATATTAAGTCTCCACAAAGGTCAGAGATATTATCCTCTTTATCAGAAGGCAATACTTTTCCTTTAATCAGCCTCCACTGCTGCTGTGCTTTTTCCCTTCTGAAGAGAGGATACTAAAATCATTTTGGAGATGAACTGAAATTGCAGAATAGACATAACTTATTCTTACCACGAAAATCTAGGGATCTAGCACCAAAGCTGTTTTCCAGAAGGAATAATTATGTTTTGGCTAGAGTTTTAGTTCCGACTATTAAGTATAGCCTCTAGGTGGGGATGCTCAGTTAGGAGGAGATAGGAAACCAGAGCTCCCTTGTGCCATTCCCAGCTAGAGAAACAAGAACATTTCTGGAACGGCTGCTTGTGGGGTCCCTGCCCTGAGCTACCTGTCCAGTTTCGCCCTTTTGTTATCTTAATTCCCTTCTCTTAAGAGGTAATCCTAACTGCCATTAGGAAATTGGGGCAATGACCTGTCTGGCTTCTGACAGCTGAATGGGAGCATCCGGTGTCACAGGGTGTTCCTCCAGTGGGTCAGTTAGAAAGACTGAAAATGTCACAGTAGTTTTACTTCTGTAACTACCAAATGTGGGCAGGGAGGAAAGGAAGCCCTTGAATGGCACCTGGAAAGAGATATGAAGGAAAAGCCAAGACAGGAGTTAGCACTACATGCTCTAGACAGGG
Organism: Microtus ochrogaster; assembly: GCF_000317375.1. NCBI lineage: Eukaryota > Metazoa > Chordata > Mammalia > Rodentia > Cricetidae > Microtus > Microtus ochrogaster. The sequence goes on from NW_004949115.1 coordinate 879,637, forward strand.
AGCAGGAAAAACCAAAAAGAAAGATGGTTTTAAATTGTTCAAAGTTCATTAGAATCTCTTGATGTGCTCACAAGAGCATTCATCCACTGGGTTCCTCCTCAGAGATTTTCTCTTCTTTTGGGACTCAAGAGTGAATCCAGGATCGACTTCCAGGCACTTGGATAGCTGTTGGAGTTGCTAGACTCACAATCTGAGGGAGAAGAAATTCAAGCATCATTCTGTTTGCAGGTTAAAACAATAGCAGGTGGACGCTGCAGTGTTGAAAATGAGCCACGTTCTGAACTGCTATATCTGGGTAACATTTTCCTTCTTACAAAATTCTTTAATAAGGAAATAGTTGGTTAAACAACATTCCCTATGGTGTTAAAAGCCTAATGTCTAGGGAATATGGCCTTTTGGAGTATTAGCCTAAACCTTACAAAAACCACTAGAGGCAACTGAGGTTCAGAGTAGGAGAAATCGTCTTCCTCAGGAATGTGTACACCAGTGGGCATCAAATACCAAATGATTGGCTCTTAAAATATGTATAGACTCTGCAGGTTATATTTAGAAATATGTCTATCTATCTATGTATCATCTATCTATCTATGCATGACTGTAACAACAATTAACAAAAATGGGCCATGAATTTGAAAGAGAGCAAGAGGATATTTGGGAGGGTTTTGTGGGAGGAAAGGGAAGGGAGAAGTGGTATAATTACAATATCAAAAAGAGCATGCCAATTACTTTAATCTTTAGCTATATTTTCCTGTTGGGGATTTAAGGCCATGTAGGTAGCCAAAATTAACCATTTTTCTTTTTTACTCTCAAGGCCAGTAGAAGATATGGTTGTCGGGGGTCATTTAGACTTGGGAGGAGCTGCTGACTTCTACACATCTTCTTTTGAGAAATACGTGTTCAGTATTTCCATGGCTCATTTTAAAAGGAGGTTATTTGGTCTGTGGGTTGGGCTGGTTGTTTTGCTATTGAGTTACACAGGTTTTTTTTTTTTTACATTTTGGATATCACTTCCTCGTATTAAAATTTTTCCTCCAAGGAGGGGGGGAAGGGTGGGAGGAGGGGGAGGGAAATGGGAGGCTGGGAGGAGGTGGAAACTTGTTCTTTTTTTTTTCCTTTTCTCAATAAAAAAAAAAATTTTCCTCCATTATAAAGATTGTATTTCTATTCTTCAGATTCTTCTTTGTGGCCCAGGGGCCTTGTGGTTTGTTATAATTCTATTAGGCTACTTTTAATTTTGTTGCCTGTATTTTTTTGTTTTTGTTTTTTTGTTTTTTTGGTTTTTCGAGACAGGGTTTCTCTGTGGCTTTGGAGCCTGTCCTGGCACTAGCTCTGTAGACCAGGCTGGTCTCGAACTCCCAGAGATCCGCCTGCCTCTGCCTCCCGAGGCTGGGATTAAAGGCGTGCGCCACCACCGCCCGGCCGCCTGTATTTTTTTGTATCTCAGATAAATAGCTTTAAATTTCAAGGAATTGGATAGACAAAAATAAAATAAGCTTAAACTTAAAAGTAGGAAGAGGGGGCTAGAGAGATTACTCAGCAGTTAAGAGCACTACTGCTCTTCCAGAGGACCCTGGTTCAATTCCCAGCATCCACATGACAGCTCACAACTGTCTGTAACTCCAATTCCAGGGGATCTGATACCCTCACACAGACATATATGCAGACAAAACACTGATACATATGAAATAAAAAAATATTTTTTAAAAAAAGTAGGAAGGGACTAGAAGAGAGTCAAACAGAAATAAGTCAATATACATACATATATAGAGAGAATAGGGAAAAACAACAAAAAAATGACTGGTGTTATAAAAAAATAAAATCAACCGACTCTGAACTAGAACAAGAAAAAAAAGAGAAAAGACTCAAGTACATAATATTATAGGTGAAAAACAAATATCACAATAGATGCCTCAAAATAAAGTGGATCATGAAGGACTATCATGAATAATTATATCAACAAATTTGCTAAGTAAGAAGCATAGTAACCTAGAACAAGTGGAAAATTCTCAGAATTGCAGAGCCTTCAGTATTGTGTTAAGAATAAGTGGAAAACTTGAACTGTATGCTAACAAACACAGAGGTTGAATTAGTAATAAAAAAACTCCCAACAAAGAAAACTCTAGGACCAGTTGCTTCACAGGAGGAGTCCATGAAATATTCAAAGAGCAATTAATGTCATTGTTTCTTAAACTCTCACAAATAAATGAACACACACAGTAAACTTTCAAATTACTCATTTTCTAAGAGAAAGTGTCAAGTAGTTCCTGATGACCTCAAGCTCTATGTGGTTGAAGATTACCTTAAATTTCTGATCCTCTTTACTACCATCTCCCAGGTCCTGGGATGGCCTGTTTTCGATGATACTGTAGATCGAAACGAAGGTTTTGTGCATACTAAGTAGGTGTTCTACTGACTGAACTGCATCTCCAGCTCTTCCAATTCATTATATAAGTCACTATTTCCCATCTACTATAGCTAGCAGAGATGCCATAAGAAAACGAAAGCATAGATCAATATTCTAAATGAATATTCATGTGAAACTCCTCAAGAAAATGCTAACAAACCAAATTAAACAGTCCATTAAAAGGATTATATGCCACAGTCTGTGAGTGTTATGATTTTAATATGAAGTGTTATCCACACGCTCTCCAGCCAGCAGTCACACATTGCAAGGTGTTGCAAACATTAGGAAGTGGGGCCTAGATGAAGGCAGTGGGTCAACAGGGATGTGTTCTGGGGAGATATGCCTTGTCTGTGGCCTCTTTTTATCCCCGTTTCTTCTTTCATGCCACTCTCTTCATTCAAAGCTTCTGCCACATTCTCCTGCATGTGGGATAGTCTGCCTTGTGTCTGGACCAAAGTGGTGAATCTAGTGGGCCTTAGACTGAAATCAGTGCAAGAAATCATACGGTGTAGTAATTATTCCAATTTTAAACCATTTCAGGCATCAGGTATTTGTTATAGAGACAAGAAGTCTGAATAACACAATGAGATATGAGGATGGTTCAACATACACACATTGTTGTATATGAATAAAAACATTCCATACATGATCATCTCTTAAGAAAAGTCTGAAAAAACCAGTAATCATTAATAATAAATGCACTCAATAAACTAAGTATACAAAGAAATTACCTTGACCCAACAAAGAACAGATAAGAAAATTTCACAGTTAACAGTTAACAGTGGAAAGTGGAGAAAACTTCTTCTAAAATATTTAACAAGGTAAAGATGCCCATGACTACCTCATTATGTAGCACAGTGCTTGACGTACAAACCAAAGTAATAATCAAGAAACATAAACATGCTGGACATGATAGTGCATGCCTTTAATCCCAGCACTTGGGAAGCAGAGGCAGGAGGATCTCTATGTATGGTCAAGGACAGCCTTGTCTATATAATTAATTCCAATATATCCAGGGCTACATAGAGAGACCCTGTCTCAAAAGCACAAAAAAGAAAGAAAAGGAAAAAGAAACATAAATACAAAGCATCCAATGGGAAAGAGAGAATTATGTGTTTGCTGATGATATAATCTTATATATTAAAACTCTTAAAGATTCAATGACCAATAGCTGTCCAAACCAGTAAACAAATTCAAGAAGCTTGCAGTATATAAAATCAATAACCAACATTTAGTGCAGTTCCTAAGCAATAATGAGCACTCAAAAAAGAACACAAAAAAGAAATTAAGAACACTATGTCACTAATAATAGAAACCAGAACAATAAAGACTTATGTACACAGCTAACGGAAAGGTGAATTTTATACTTAATTTATATACAATCTTTAACTGTCAAATAGTCCTTTAACAAAAGGGAAAAAATCAGCTAGACATGGTACCATGCACCTGTAATCCTAGGAGGGTCATAGAATGAGGACAGCCAAGACAATCTAACAAGTTCCAGAGTGGCCTAGGATACTAACACGTTTACTCATGCAAACAAACTTCAAGTATACTGAAATAGATACTCATAATCAGTATGGCCTAAATTTTTGAAAATCTATAGGATTCTCTGTATAAATTTTTTTAAAAAATAGTTCAATATTTCTATGGAAGTGCATATAACCTATTACAGTCATAGCAGGTGTGGAAAAGAATAGAAGAACCAAGTTAAAGCACTATATATACTACCTGACTTTAAAGTTCTCATGATTTTCTATAATAATGACAGTGTGGTTGTGACAGAAGAAGCTGCTTATAGATCAATGAACAAGAGATCACAGAAAAAGACTCACAGATTTGATTGGTTGGTTTTCTTTAAATGTGATAGTAATTTAAAAAAAATTACTAAAATTACCTAAAATCCATTCCAATTCCTACTGGAAATGAAAATGTGAGAAAAGGTGGGACTTTACACCAAGGATACTGGAGAAAAATAGATATTCAAATTGAAGTAATGAAGCCTGATCCTTATCTCTCGTCTCATACAAGGATTAACTATGGTGTATTATAACTCAAAACATAAAATCAGGACAACAGTATTTCTAGAAGTATAATGTAAAATCTCTACAATCAGAAAAGAGGCAAAATTCTGTTAGCCATAAAGTGTATTGATAGAAAACAAATTTATGAAATATACTATTTAAAATATAAACTATGGTGTCTGAGGAGGTGGGGGATTGAAGTGCCTGCAATATAAGTGTGAAGACCAGAATTCAGTACATCAGAACTCGCAGAAATAGTGGGTAGACATGGCAGCCCACTGGTAACTCCAGCACTTGGAAACCAGAGACAAGGATGCTAAGAGAAACTAGTCAGAGTAGCAATGTGGCTGAGAGCTCATGCCTCAATGACCAAGGAAGCCTCCCAATGTCAACCTCTTGCCTCCATATACATTTGTGCACATGTCCTTCCCATCCCAACCACACATACATATCCTACACACACATGAGAAAACAATAAATTCAGTGTCATTTGTCACTAGGCAAATGAAAATGAAACCCCGATGAAATACTAGGATATGATAATCAAAATTTCACACTTGATAATTTCCAAATGTTGGTGGGGACTTAGAACTTCCACAACTCTCCTACATTACTAGCAGGCATACAAAATGGTACAACTTTGCTTATAGTTTTTCCCCACCAAAACTTACATTGAGGTTTGACTCTGGATGTAGCAGTGTTAGAAGGCAGGGGGCTATTTGGCAGTGGAGCTCTAAGGATTGATGCGATGCCATTCTTGTGTGAGTGTGCTATCACTCTCACAAGATTTGGGTGAATTATCACCTGAGAAAACAAGGCTGTCCCTCGTGCTTTACATCGTACACACACCATCGCTGGCTCTTCCCCTTTCTCCTATGAACTGAAACAGCAGTAGGTCTTCATTAGAAGGGTTGTGAGTTTTGCTTGCTTCAGAACCATGAGCTAAAATAAATACTTTTTAAAAAAATTAGTTATCTCAGGTATCTTTTCATGGCATTGGAAAGCAAGGTAAAAAAAAAAAAAGACACGTGGGGAAACTATTTTACCTTTTATTTAGATGTACACACATTACATGACCTAAGGCTCCTTTTAGACCATTATTAAAGAAAACATGCTCAACTATCATAAGTCCATATTTATGGCAGCATTATTTACAATCATACAAAACCAATAATGACACAAATGTCTATTCTCATGTGAGTAGATTGTGGTACATTTATACGATGAAATATGATTCAGTAATAAGAAAGAAAAAATTACAGATATATATTATGGCATGGCTAAATCTCACAGTGTTATCGTGAGTGAGTGAAACCACACGTTTGACTCAACTAACACGAAATGCTACAAAACTCAAGGAAGGAATAGACTAGTTATAGAGTAGGGATAGGGATGGTGGACACTGACTATACATGGGCACAAGAACACTGATCGCAATCATGAAAATGACAAGTATCTTGATTGTGTCAACAAACAGGTTAATACATTATTCAAAGCTCATGTACACATACATTTTTAAAGGTGCAGTTTATTATTTTTAAATTATGCCAGTATCATTAGTTTTTAATTTGTTAAAGTTAAATATTTGATATGTGAATATTAAGCTTTAGCTATGAGTGTTTCATTTATAATATCCACAAAGATTAAGTAGTGGGTAAGGGAAGGATCTCCCAAGGAAAGGGAAATAAATTTAGTATTATAAAAGGTAAAGGGGAAACTAGTAGAATAGAGGATTAAATGGGGGAAGCAATGGGAGGGCACTGTAAAGGAAGAAATAAGGGGAGAAATAACTAACACTAAAGGCCTTTTGAAAAAACATATGGGAATCTACTACTGTAGAAGTTTCCTAAAATACATACATATATAAAAGGAATTTAAATGAGTCACCATGTAATAGGAGAGACAATACCCTAACTAGATAACATATGCTACCAAATAGAACCCCAGATGCCGTGAATGTGTTGCATCTTTTTGAGACGCTGTCTAACAAAGCCCCACAGACCCGTCCAAACATCACAGGCTTGCTGAGACTATTGGTTACCCTTCACTTACCGATGGTAAGGCCCTATTGTTGAAGATATCACTTATATCACTGAATATGGAGAAATCGAGCTGGTGCCCAAGTAGAAGCTTCACCCCTGCTGACTAGTGTTCGTGGTGCTGGGACGTACTCTGCACGCCACCAGAGGAGACATGTAATCACCAATCTCAGACAGTTATGAACCCCGTGAGCTATAATACCGATCAGCTTGCAAGATATGCACAGTGGTGCAATAATGGCATGAATATTAGGTCAACAACCAACCATTTTTTATTGGATCTAAGGACTATTCCATAAGCTGGAACCCTTCCAGGACACTGCTAAAGTGGCCAAGAGCCTGACACTAGATAAGTCATGAGCCCAGGAGAAAACCTGCTGATACTATTTTGCTAAATGAACATAGCAACAGAATGCCCCCTAACGCCAGTGAAGGTCATCAGGGTCTCACTCAACCTTAGCAGAGAACCTTTGTCTTGCAGTCAGTGGTAATTTACACAAAGACCCATAAGTGAGAGTCTGGAGTACCCAGTCCTGACGGGAGTGTCTTGATCCCACTGCTCTCCCATCAGGGGTCAGGGTTCTATGTGGAAAGAGAGGCAGAAAGATTACTCTAAGAGCCAGAGGTTTTAGACATTTTTCCAGACACAACAGGGCAGATGCACATATGAACTCACAGAAACACTGGCAGCATGCAAGGCCTGCACACACTCAAGTTAGACAAAATTCCCAACATGAAGGAGGGGAAGTGGGCACAAAGTCCCGCTTCTAACTCAGAAGCTATTTGCAATTGATAACTCCTGGGAGATGTCAAAACTAGTTCTCCAATGGAGTGATACTGTAGATCAACCACACGCCAGTGAAGGAGATATCTCAGGAGGAGATAGCCAACACAAACTGGACTCCATGTTTTTGTGTGCTTTTTATTGGTTTCACTTGGTAAGTCCTTTTTGTTTGTTTGTTTGTTTTGACATAGAAAGAACAAGAAGTTTGTTGGGGAAAGATTATGATCATTATCTATTTTATGAAATTCTCTAGAAACAAAAATTGGGAACAAAAACAAGATAAAAATATCTAGTTATTATAATACTTCCCTCTATTCGCTCTAGATCCCCTTATGTTCTTTGTCCTCCATCTCAAATTCATGGTCTTTTAATTTTTGCTTTATATATACATATAAATGTGTAAATACAATTTGCTGCGTTCATTTAAGTCCATTTCGTTCACTTATATGGATTTGTTTTTAAGGCTGACCATTTGATGTTGAATAACCATTAATTTTTTGAACACTCAATGAAACATACGCTCTATAGTATTGCTTCTCAATGCATATTCCTAAATTTACATACAGCATTTGATACCCTGAAACTCTCTGGAAATACAGAATGTCCCCACTGAAGAGTTACTGAATCAGAATCTATGATTCCACGAAATCCACAGGCAATTCCATTGCGCATTAAAATCTGAGAAGTAGCAGCATAGGTGAAAATGGAATCAGTAGCTAGAAGCAGCCCAAAATTATTACAGGGAGGAAAGGCAAGAGAACCCAGCATCATGCTCAAGTGAACAGGGAAAACACTTCTCGTATGATGGAGGCACTCCGATTACTTTCTATGTCCTAGTATACCTGTATTCACTCAAATTTAAGGTTTATGATAGAATTCCATATTGTCTTGCTGTAATTCCTGAAGTGAAGTGTAAACACTAAGATGTGCCATGCATCTCTGGCTTTCCTTTCTCCTGGGAGTGTATTCACTATTTAATAAGAGTAGATAGAGCTCAGTATGTGGCACAGACCTATAATCCCACCTACTCAGAAACCGCGGCAGGAGGATTATAATTTCAAGGCAAACCTGAGCATTTTAGTGACATCCAGTCTCAGAATAAAATTTAAAGGCCAAGGCAGGGAGCTTAGTACTAGAGTTCTTGCCTGACATACCCAAGGCTCCAAGTTCCATCCTCAGCACTGCAGTGACAGAGCTGGATCGAAGGCAGATACAGAGCAGACGGCACAAAGCAGATAGATAAATATTTTCTTGTTTCTCAAAGCAAGATGGTCAAATCTGAAAGCAGGCTCCCTGTGAATGGTGCTACAAATGGTTCGCATAGGCCACTAAGTGCAGGCCTTCAGAGACTTGGCAAGAAGTAAAGACCTGGGACTCTCCAACCATATCACAGAAGGGCTTGATGGCACTGGACAGAAAAAGGACCACAAATGGTTTTGTGGGTCTACAAAAGTGAGCAAAGCACCCATTGGCAATTGCCTGCACATAAATCAATTTGATACTAGCCACAACTTAGAGCATGAAGATTTCTCCCTTAACTTTGGAGCTAGATAGTGAGAATCTAAGAAGTCAGATCCCTTACCAGACCTCACCATAAATGCAATATAAAGCTGGGATTCAAGAACCACTTTTTTTTCCCACGGGAGCCTCGAGCCACCTTGTATCTACCTCTTTCTTCTGATTCATTCCCATCAGCTAGTGTGAAAGAAAAAGCCCTGGAGCCAGGAATGCAAGAGCCAGAAAGTGAGCTGGAGCTCTAGTCTGGATACATCAGAAGCAAGGAGATGTGACCCCTTTACCACCCTCCCCATTTGGCCCCATTCTGAGCTCAATGCTCCTCACACCTGGCCCTCTTCTTCCTTTCTTCCTCCATTTTCAGCCTCAACACCCTGGCCCCTCCGAATTCCCTTTTCTCTCTTGTCTCCAGGCCATCCAACTCTTGTGTTTTTTCCCCTTCTTTTCCTTTGAGTCCTAACAAGTGCCGCCACCTCCATGCCCTCTGTCATCGTTCTGGGGGCCTCCTCCCGAGCCCCACTTCCTCTCCTTTTTCTACTCTCTGTGTTCCTTTCTCCCCTGCTCAGCTTTCAAGGCCCCATTAGGATTCCGCTATCGACTCAGTCCTCACAAAGGCTTGGCGGTTTTGAGATGAAGTAAAACGTCACTAATTTGTTCTAATTGGGGGGAAAGGTCAGTCTGCCTTAAACGAAAAGTATGAGTGATAGGATATGGGGAGGGGTGAATGCAATCTCATTTCTTTCAAGTACATAAAGTAATTCCAGTGACTGAGAAAAGAGGATAAAAGGCAAATCTATATGTTTCGGAGATCTGGAAGTGGGCTGACAAATAGGTACAGCTCGTTTATAATTACGACATTCAGTTTAGGGCTATAAATGCTGCTGCTGGGGTCTTCGCGATGAAGTAGGCTAATATTTCTCTTGTTCACGCAATTAGTCTGCAAAGAGAGCTCTTTCATCATTGATACAGGAACAGTTCTATGAGAAAGATGCACCATTTCAGACCCATTTTCTCAGGCCGCATGGCCCAGAAGCAAAGTCTTTTGTTCAGTCAATTTTGGAAACGAGCAATGGTTAATGGCAATAGCAGCAGCAGCAGCAAATACTCATTTCCCCTGGTTTGCTTCTATGCAAGACTTATTATCAATGGACTAAATACCCTGTTGAGGCCGCATTATTTGGGGGGAAGGAATGCAGAGGTGTAAGAGAAGTAACTGAATGGACGCAAGCTGAGCCAATCCTCAGCTAAGCAGCATGCTGTCAAATGCCCTCAGTTTGGAGTCTACTGATTTAGAAGCCAATTTGGTGAACTAATTACAATGGTAAACAAAAAATTTCCTGCAAAGATTTGTAAGTCTTTAAAACTTTGTATGCATTATCCAATACTTTCAAGGTGGTTCCTTCACTTATGTGCAATTATTAAACTAATTAGCTAAACTGCCACAAATGTTTGGAAGCGCTCACCTAGAGAAAACCCAATTTGGAATGCCTTCTGCAGACTATTTTACCTTATAACTTAGGAAAACTCAATCCATTTTCTTTTCAAATAGCTTGTAATTAAGATGATTTCCTACTTGCTAGCCTCCCCTCGGCTTGTCCTACTCCTAGCTCAACAGTTTCTTCTGTGTACACCGAGACGTGAAGGGTCATGCAAAGGGAGCTGAATTCTACCAACATCTTTCTGAATTACTGAGAGGTCAAAATTCCTGAATTTGTGTGCATCCCAGATGCCATCACTGACGATATAGTGACATGTATGTAACTGGAAGAAGGGACTGTTCCAGCACACTTTAACATGTGTTGTTAGAGTCACTCAGGAGTGAGCTAATTCTTGCTGTGGGGACATAGTGCATGCAAATGTACAGCCACATTTATTCAATGATTGGGGGAAGATATTGGTGTAAAATAGCTTTTTCTAAATACCATAAACTAAAAAGCACTTTCGATGATAAGATTTATCTATCTTTAGCACCAAGAAGACACCAAAGAGCTCCTTGAAATTGTGTAGCATGTCAAAGCTAGGAAGAGAGAGGAGCAGCTTTTGTTTACAATTAGAAGTACATCTGAAGGGACTGGCTTTGTTTCAAAGCCGTGATACATGCTGAACAGGGTTTGGGGGCCACTATTCTGAGATTTATGCATTCTGTGCTTGGAAAGGATCAACACAGGTTCTTCATTATCAGGATCTACTGCGTGCGATGTAGCTGCTGGATTAAAGAATATTGGCCCATACTTGGCAACTCTCAAGGCAATCTCAGAGAGTCATTGCCTTTAGCTTTCAAAGAAAGTAACATGGGAAATACTAGAATGACTTCTCAGTTGGAATTTTGGAAGAGAAAAATGCCTGAGTGTCACCTTCTATCCTCCTTCATGTTGTGTTAGCATATTTTAATGGTGCTTCAACCTAGTTTGATATGATAGGCACAAACCATTGTTGTTCAGAAAACTATCTGCTCCTATGTTCTGTGCTTTGAACTGAAGTAAGGCCACACCCTAGTCTTTTGTTGTTGTTGTTCATTTGAAGTGTTTATATTTGCTTTCAACACTATAGAGAATGGGGATAAAGAATTTTCTTTTTGCATTCTTGCTTCAAACCTACAGAAACAAACCTGTCAAATGATCAGGGGGCTTTTTAATACATACACCAAAAAAAGTCAAATACGCACATTATAGAAGTACAGCTTACTAAACCATAAAGCATTCACAGCAGTGTGTGTGTGTGTGTGTGTGTGTGTGTGTGTGTGTGTGTGTGTGTGTCTTTAAACTAAGCACACAGAATTTTTGGAGTTAGCTCTAGAGGCTTCCCAGGGCTTTCCAGTTAGGAACAGGGTATTCTGAATGGAGAAGGAAGCTTTGGAGATCACCCACTCTGATACTTAGTTTTCAAAATGGCTTTTGTTCAAATGTCTTCAAACTGTGCTCCAAACACAACATAGGTAGCCCCCCAGGAGGTTGAGGACTAGCTCATTCCCTTGCCATTCCTTCCCCCATTTTCAAATGGAGGCAGCTGACCTCTAAGTATCTAATAAAATGAATCACTAAAGAGCGTATGTAAGCACAGTGACAACTTTTGCTGTGTAGAGGCATCTTCAGACCACACTCATACGAACCTCCCTATCCATCCAATATTTAAAGCAAACTCCGTTTCCTTTAAAGAGTTGCCTCAGGGGGAAAACACATCAGTAATGTGACTTTAGAGCACATTTTTGATATAGAGAGTTGGACAAGCAGAATGAGGGTTAAAGGTGCTCCCACTCTTACTTAGAGAGCTTCCAGTTTACTTCTTTCTGAGGAGGTCCAATGCCCCAGAATATTTGGCTTTGTTTCCTCTATGTCTAGGAGACAAGCCGGAGAATATGTGTTTGTGTGAATAAAGAGTGTGTGAGAGACAGGCAGGGACACTCACGGAAAGAAACACACATACAAAGACACAGTGACACGGATAAACTCACATAGAAAGACACAAAGACACACAGAAAGCAACAAAGAAACACAGTAGTCAGATACACATATTCACACATAGCAACAAAAAAAAGGAGTCTGGGTGACGATAACTGAGTGGGAAACTGAGATGGGCACAGACACAGAGTGGAACTAATAAAGTCAGATTGTTAAGAAGAGGTTGAAAACATGTGGACAGAGAAATGCAATAAGAAGAAAATACTCATAAAGACAAGGAGAGAAGTTTGCCCATAGACACTAGGGAGTGTGGTATGGTCATTATCCCTCTGAGGCTCAAGGCTCTTTCCCCATTGTTTCTAACTCCTATCTTGAAGAGTCTAGGGACAGACTGATAGACTATTCTTCCTTTTGCAGGGGCTGGAGTAAGAGGAGGAGGTGATTCAGGACTTGTGGAGAGACAGGTGGCTCAGATAGGGCCAATGGTGGCTCTGAAATCATCACAGTGAGTTTTGAACACTTGGTAGTTGAGGAATGCAGCTGGTGTAGCTAGTGTCTATGGGCAAACTTCTCAAACCTCGAAGGAAGTGGTCAAGAATACCTGCGTGAGGGGATCTTCCCATGGTCACTTAACATTCCTCCTTACCAGCTGGAAGAGACTTCATACTGCCTAGCAATATTTCAGGGCCCTAGATATCCCCTAACCAACTCCATACCCCATGGTCATCCTCATTTCACCCACAGGCAGCCTTCTCACCAAAGGAAGGCAAAAGTAGCAGCTAGGATTTCCCTACCCCAACCTTGCCATTAAGTCTTCAAACAGTTAAAAAAAAAAAGACAAGGAGAGAGAGAGAGAGAGAGAGAGAGAGAGAGAGAGAG
>NW_004949115.1:892779-894270 GCF_000317375.1 Microtus ochrogaster
AGGGAGGGAGGGAGGGAATAGAAAAGAAAAACAGTGGCAGAGGCTGAGAGTGATGGAGAAAAACTGAGACATCAAGAGGAAATTCATAGTGACAAAGGCAGACATCACTCTCATTCTCTTTGATTCTCTTGTAGAATCCTCCAATGTTTGTTTCCTATAAAATGTAAATTAAATTTCACTATCTCTTATTCATGGAAAACTACTACGAGGAAGTTAAAAAATCTGACCATTGCAAATATGTTCTTTTCATCTCATTTTATTTACATGGAATTGAGAGTGAGTCACAGTTAGAAGAATGTAGGAACAGAGGTGAAAGGGTTGACAGGGGACTGACAAGGGAAACATACTAGCATTTTTCCCCACCTTCAGTGTGAGACCTTCATAGCCCTCTATAGTCTGGCTTCTTTTGGTGTTATGCTCCATGTAAAACAGATACAGATACACTGACTGTCTGAAACCCATTTACAGCACGTCTGTGTACCTGATGCCCATTGTAGTCTTTAGGCCCTTCTATGTAATCATGGAGTTGGGGGTTGTACCTATCCCAGCAAAGAATTTTTCATCTTATTTCTTCCACCAGGAACTTTCCCTCTGCTGTCTAACGTTGGTCAGTTCACAGCTTCCATGGAGGACTTCAGAAGCCAGACATGGTTAAGGCCTGTAAAGCCAGCGCTCTGGAAGCTGAGGAAAGTGAGGGAAAGCTATAGGTCAATCTGAGTTGCATAGTGAGTTCCAGCCCTGACTGAAAGGTGCTATCCTGTCTCCAAAGCTGAAAAGAAATATATATATATGGTGCTGGGAATACCTAACAATTTGCAAAACAATTTTTTGTTCAGTTTTGAAAGAGCCTTTTGCGTTTCGTTTAGTCCAGATTGGTCTGAACTGTTAACTCCACTGCCTCAGCCTCCTTGGTGTTGGAATTAAAGGCGACTACTCAAAACTGTATTGCATCTTTTTATAAGCCAGGGGCCAGAAAACTATAGCCTGAGGCCAAGTCAGACCATCACTTATGTTTTCATGGCTTTCGGGCTACAGATTATTTTCATTTTTTAAATGGTTGAAAACAAAATAATGATAATTTCATGATACTTAAAAATTATATGACGTTCAAAACCCAGTGTCCCTAAATAAATCTGCATTGTGACAAAGCCATACTTCTTTGTCAGTGCCTCCTCCCACGGCACAATAGCGAAGCTGAGTAGCCAGATAGAACCATATGGCTTGCAAAGCCTACAATACTTTATTGTTTGGTTCTTACGTAAAAACAATCTAGTGACCCTGAAGCTAAGTGGTAGTTTTGTATTTGTGAATATTTAGAAAGAACTGCAGAGGTGTGCATTCATGTTCAATTGCAAATAATTTTTCAAAGTATGAATAATGGAAGATTAAATAGAACTCTTTCTCAGATGCTGGATGAATCAGGTACAGAAAAATTCTGAATCAAGTAAGTCCTTCCTTCCTTCCTTCCTTCCTTCCTTCCTTCCTTCCTTC
>NW_004949115.1:894370-939803 GCF_000317375.1 Microtus ochrogaster
TTCCTTCCTTCCTTCCTTCCTTCCTTCCTTCCTTCCTTCCTTCCTCCCTCCCTTCCTTTCCCATAGATGATAAGCACGTCTTCATAGACCTTCTTTTTTAGGAGCATCTTACAGGAGGCCTTCTAAGAAACACTGATATATAAATTAATCTACCATTACCATCCTTTCAAATCCTAAAATGTGTAATGACTAATGACATCTTGCAAGGAGAAAATAAACATGATTAGTATGCCATTTCCTATTCCCCTTTCAAAAGAAGAACAAAGTGGTAAATTACAAAGTACTTTAGCACTACTAGCACACCTAAGTCTTATTGGTGGTCCGTGTCTGAGTCATGCATTAAATCGCTGTTAAAGGACATCTTGACTTCTCTGAACAGGCACTCATATTATTAACTAGAGCTTTGCTAAAGTAAAAATCCCCATGCTACTCTTTCTCAGGAAAATATTTGTCACTACCAAGAGGCCAGTGTAAGCCAAACGACAGTGATAAATGCACTATAAACATTTCTTGTGGGAAGCTTGCAATGATGCAATTTCTTTACATTGTCAAATTTGTTCCTAACTTAAGTTTCATATTTTGCTGTTTCCAATACTTATAAATTGCGATGTATGTCAAGGAGAACATTCCAGGGTAGAAAAGAACAGTAGAGCTGGAAAAAAAAAATCTATCTACAATATGGCTTCAGGGTGGGAAACGCATTTGTTGCTGAAAAGCCGGCATGCAAGTTTGAAATCACAGGCTAGCAATCAGACAAGCCAATGACAGCCTTTTCATTATATAGGAGCTAAATTGCATAGTCCTGTTGTTGTTGTAGCTACCGCTGTTGCTCCATATACAATTGCAAACTAAACAATATGAGAGTAATTAAAATCTTTTGCTTCCTATTACGGACACTTGATGTCATCATACAATTTGCATTCAGTTTCAGGTCTTCCAATCAAGCAAATTTCACCTGTGTTCAAATAGCTGCCTGCTCTTAAATTGGGCTTGCTGGATCCCTTCAGTGTGCCTCCGGGTCCTTTCTTATGAACTCTGATTACTTGAAGTCTTGAGAGGTTTGCCTGCAATCTGCAGCTAGTCCAGTAAACAAGAGAAATTCATTTTTACATGGCAACGTGTTCTAGCATGGAGTGCTGCAGGATTAAATGAGACAAAGCACCATAGCACAGTAGTGGATACTGGTGCATCTTTGCCAGACTGCCTATTACTCAGGCTGGGGGTATAGGCCAGGGTAGAGTGCACCTAGAAAGTGCAAGTTCTGGGCTATTCCTAGCACCAGAAAAAAACAATGAAACAGGTGGATTTAGCAATTACCAAAACATATGATTCCTATGTTTTCATCATCTATTCATAAGCAAGTATAGTGCTGATATGTCAAAGCAAACGATTTCATGTGCAAAGCCTTAGGATCCCACTAAAGAAAAAGGTTATTTTGAAGTTTTGTCTTGGAGCTGGAGAGATGGCTCGGGGGTTCAGAGTGCTTCTTGTCTTTCCAGAGGGCCTGTGTTTAGTATTCAACACCAGCAGCACGCATGCGTACACCACTTGTTCAGGAAGGTAATCAGTTCGGTATTTACAGCAAATTGGGCGGCAGCGAAATCTGAAAAGTGAGCAGAGAAGCAGTAGCTGTATTGACTAACATGTCTGCCTTGATGGAATGGCCCTTCATCTGGGTTCAGGTCAGTATTCATTCACTGGCTATTGAGGAAATTTAAGATCCTCTTGCCTCAGCTTCCTGAACACTATAGGATGGTGAGCTAAGATTATAGCTATGCGCCATTATGCCTAGCTTGGAAAATGAATTTCTAATATAGTCCTGCTTTAATTTAGTAATTTAAATAAACCAGGAATAGCTACATGTCACTAGTGACTCCTGTACCTCATAGAACAGTCTTTGGGAGACTGTTTGCCTTGCTGAAATAGTTTTTCATTAATTGTTCTTATCTTCTTTTGTTCCATGGGTCCCTTGGGAATCTGGAAAATACTTGCTACATAATTTTAGTATTAAATTTAAGAAATTCTTCTTAAAATAAAACATTATTGAGACATATGCTCACACTATGTATTATTCAACCAAGTCTGGCACATCATTTTGAGACAGGACCAAGGCCTTCCCCACCGCATCTACGCTGCTGAGCAAGGTATCCCTCCATAGGGAAGGGGTTCCAAAGAACCAGTTCAAGCACTAGGGATAAATCCTGGTCCTACTGCCAGTGACCCACAGACTGCTCCAGCCATACAACTGTCACCCACATTCAGAGGGCCTAGTTTGGTCCTTTGCAGGTTACCCCACTGTCAGTCCAGAGTCAGTGAGCTCCCACTAGCTCAGGTCAGCTGTTTTTGTGGGTATTCCCATCATGGCCTTGACCCCTTTGTTCATATTATTGCTCCTCCCTCTCTTCAACTGGACTCTGGGAGCTCAGCCCAGTACTTGATTGTGAATCTCTGCATCTGCTTCCATCAGTTACTGGATGAAGGTTCTATGGTGACATTTAAGGGAATCATCAATCTGACTACAGGGCAAGGCCATTTCAGGTACCCTCGCCACTATTGCTTAGGGTCTTAGCTGGGGTCATCCTTGTGGATTCCTGGGAGTTTCCCTAGTGCCAGGTTTCTTGCTAGCCTCATAATGGCTCCCACAATTAAGATCTCTCTTTTCTGCTCTCCCTCTCTGTCCTTCCTCTCATCTCGACCATTCGATTCCCTCATGTTCTCTTCTCCCCTCATTCTCCCCTTCTGCTCTCCCTTCTCCCCCCACGCTCCCAATTTTCTCAGGAGATCATGTCTATTTCCCCTTCCCAGGGGGATCCATGTGTGTCTCTGTTAGAGTTCTCCTTGTTACCTACCTTCTCTGGAATCATTATCTGGTTATCCTTTCCTTTATGACTAATATCCACTTATGAGTGAGGGCATACCGTATGTGTCTTTCTGGGTCTAGGCTACCTCACTCAGGATGGTTTCCTCTAGTTCCATCCATTTGCCTGAAAATTTCTAGATGTCATTTTTTTCCGCTGAGTAGTACTCCATTGTGTAAATGTACCACATTTTCTTTATCCATTTTTCGGTTGAGTTATAGGTTGTGTTCAGGTTCTGACTATTACAATAATGTTGCTATGATCACAGCTGAGCACATGTCCTACTCACCTTTTTCTGAAAACAATAGTTTTTGGAACTTATTCTCAAATATTTTCCACCATCACCAAAGTTAAAAATTTATTTTTACTACCTCAAGAAACCCCATTTCCTTTGCCAAATCCAAGGTCATAGAGATCTATCCTTATGTTTTATTTTAGGATCTGTATAGTATTTACTCTCATATTTAAATCTGTGAGATAGGTTCTGAGTATAGTGTGTTGTAGGTAAGCATATTCATTATTTTGTATGTGGAAATGCAATTGTTCCAGCAAAATTTCTTGAAAAGAATGTTTTTGAAGGAATAGTCTTGACACCCTTATCAAAACAAAACAAAGCAAAAACACAAAATTAGTTGACCATAAATATTTCAATGTCTAGACTCTTGAAATTTTTCAACCGACTTATAGTTCTAGCCTTACACCACTGTGACTTGAATACTAATTTCAAAATCAGGAAGTGTGAGTCCTCCCAGCTTACTGTTCTTTAGGAAAGTTTTCGTAGCTCTAAGTCCATTGGCAGATTTTAGTATCAGCTTAGTTTCTATAAAGACTTAGCCTGAGATTAAAATCAGCATTGAACTGAATCCGTAGAACATGGGATAGTTTTTCATTTATTTAGATCTTCTATCTTATTGGCTTTGTGGGAGCCTAGGCAGTTTGGATGCTCACCTTACTAGACCTGGATGGAGGTGGGTGGTCCTTGGACTTCCCACAGGGCAGGGAACCCTGATTGCTCTTCGGGCTGATGAGGGAGGGGGACTTGATCAGGGTAGGGTGAGGTAAATGGGAAGTGGTGGCGGGGAAGAGACAGAAATCTTAAATAAATAAATAAATAAATAAATAAATAAATAACAAAAAAAAGAAAAAACATTTCAAATATTAGTAATTTTCAGAGTGTATATGCTTGGCATTATATTTGTTAAATTTATTGCAAAACATTTTATACTAATTGATATTATTATAAAAATTGTTTTGTTAATGTTTGGATCACTCACTGTAAATATTAGAAACAACTGATTTTTTTGTATTAGCTTGATTTCCTACAAGCACTCAAAATTAATTAATTAGTTCTAATAGTCTCTTAGAAGATTCTTTAGGTATTTCAATAAACAAGAGAGCATCATTTGCAAACTGATATGCTTTACCTCCCCCTACCCAATCTGAAGGTCATTTATTTTTTCTTGCTTACTTACGCTAGCTAGAACTTCCAGTATGATGTTTAATATAAGTGGCAGCAAGTGTGGCCATCCTTGTCTTTATACAGTTACTAGGGAGAAAGAGTCCATTTACTCACCATTTACGTATGATGCTAGCTGTAGGGTTTTCATAAATGACCGTTTCCATCCAGGCAAAGAAATTTCCCACCCATTAAGATATTACCAAATTGATAGAATAGGGCGCTTAAAGATCCATTTAAGAATATGTAACAATGCAGTGAGGGGAAAAACTGGAAGAAATTTCCTTCTATTCTTTGACTATTGATAGATGTTAAACAGGGTATTGGATTTTAAATATTTTTGTAATCCATTGAACATCTAGTGTTAATTTTTTAATCTATATATTATGCATTTAAGTGCTTTTTTACTTGTATTTATTTATGTTTGAGATGGAAGGTTTCTCTATGCAGCTCAGGTTCCCCTGGAAATTTTGCTATTTAGCTGATACTAGGCTCAAGCTTACTATATCCCTGACTCCAATTCCTTGTGTAAATTCTGGGATTACATGTTTGCACCACTGCGTCTGGCTATATATGATCATTTCATTAGATGATTTTTGGATGTTAAATCAAGATGGTGTGCAGCTGGCATTTTCTTTGGGCTGCCAACCAGCTCCCAAATAAAGACATGGAGACTTATTGTTAATTATGAAAGCTCAGATTTAGCTTATGTGTGTCCCCTAGCTCTTATAACTTCATTTAACCTGTTTCTATTCATCTACATTTTGTCTTGGGGCTTTTTACCTTTCTTTCATTCTGTATGTTCTGCTTTCCTGCTTCCTCTTTGTCTATCTCTCAGGTCCCTGGGATCTCTCTGGTGTCTCCCTCTCTCCCTCTGCCTTCTTCTGTCTCCGCCAGTCTAGATTTCTCTTCCAACTTTCTCTGCCCAGAAGTCTCTTCTATACCTCCTGCCTAGCTATTGCCTGTTTAGCTTTTTATTAGACCAATCAGGTGCCTGAAGCAAGCAAGATAAATAAAGGCAACACTTCTTTGCATAATTAAACTAATATCCCACAACACAAATTAATGCAACACATCTTTGCATAGTTAAGCTATTATTCCCCAACACTTGTGTCCCTAGAATATTGTCTCATTGGTCACCATGTATAACTCTTTTTTAAAAAAATATTTTGATAACTAGATCTTAAAATTCTACAGTTTACAGCCCCATTCACACTTGAGTCTTTTTCATTATTTTTCTTTCATGTCTGTGCCAACAGAGACAGGCTATGAAGTTGACTGTCATATGGTTCATTTGGATCCATAAATACCCGAGTTCTCCAACACCGGACCACAAACCTCCCATTGTAATGCATCTGTGTCTGTCTATGCTGGAGCTCTGCCATGGTCCTGCCGCTTGTGCAGTGTGCTAATGCTTGGAGTGTCAAGCAGGTTCCATGTTAGGAGCCTTATGTTGAGGATTGGGAGACTTTCTGTGCCCAGGTTCCATGATTCATTAGCCATGCCTGCTTTGGCAGACATAGAGCCTTATTGAGGGTGGGGGATGAACAGCAAAGAGAAGAAGTCAACGCCTGTACTCTATCCCTGAGTTCTATTCTGCTACCCAGACAATATGGTCTCATTACTCAGATGGCAAAAAGGCAGTTTGAAGGGTACAGAGCCGCCAATGGCTTCCCTGGAACCTAGATGGACCAAGCTGGAAAGGGCTGGGCAAGGCATCCCTCTGAGAGGCTGGTGATGGTTTTCAAGTTGCAATGCCCATTCGCGTCAGCATCTTATCCTCTTGGGTCAACCATGCCACTCAAGAGAAGGTGGCAAGACAGCCTCAGAATATGCCTCTCTGCGTGCATGGCACACATACAGAAATTGCTTTAACTTCTGGATAAATGCAGAACTTTCTAGGTCAAACTAAAAAGGATTACATTCTAGTATTACCCAAGATCCAAGACTGGGTAAAAAGACAGTATTTTTCATTAAAAGTTCAGAATATATGAGGACTCATGCAGAGTGGTATTTCTAGAAACATACTAAAGCTATCAGATGCAACCTCTGCTTGGCCTGCATCTTCAGTGTTCCCCCACAACAAGAGCTGGAAGTCTACTTGACCTAGTGGACTGTGGGAATGTCATAGCACTCACTATGTAAGTATGCTGAGCTGTTTACCCAAGTCCTTCACTTTCTGCTTGGATGCTCTTTCTAGGACCCTTTCCATTTTCTGCCCCTACATCTTATGGATGTATACCTGGGTCTGTTTCCTCTAGTCCAAACAGTGCCATTACTCCTGGGGTTTTTTTTTTTCTCATTCCCATGCGTTTTAATTAGTTTCCTTGGTGCTGTGATAAAATATTTGGCAAAAGCAACTAAAGGATGGGGGAGCTTATTGTGTGAGGGTATAGTCCATCATGACAAAGGAGACATAGAGGCAGGCTGGTGAGGGGGCTGGTCAAATTGCATCCACAGGCAAAAGGCAGAAAGTCGTGAATGGTAATGCTAACTTGGCTTTGCCCTTTTTACTCAGCCTGGCACACCAACCTATGGCATGATGCCACCCATATTTAGGGTGGTTCTTCTCTCTTTACTTAAACCTTTCTGGAAATACCCTCATGAACATATCCAGTGGCGCATCTGTAAGTGATTGTGACCCAGTCTAATTACCTTCTGAAAGTTGGGCCTCGCTTTGATGCTTCCTCTCCTTAGTCAGCCTTATCTCTTCAGAGATCCCTCTAGGGTTTGTTCCCACGCTTTCATGACACTCACCTGAAGCTCAGTGAATACTTTATTTTTTCAAAATATGCTGAAAGTTTCAATTGTTAATATTTTCTCAAGGATTCATGTGCTCATGTCTATATGATAATTTAGGTGGTAAAGTTTTCGGGACACCTTTTCTGACTTTGGAGTCAGGGTACTACAAGAAGCCTGTATTTAGGAAAACATTCAGTATTGATCATCTGAGTCTTTGATACAATTTAATAAAGTCCTTTCGGTGCTTTCCTTTCCTTTGTGGGAAGTTTTGTTTTTTATTTGTGTGTGTGTGTGTGTGTGTGTGTGTGTGTGTGTGTGTGTGTATGTGTGTGTGTGCATTGTTTTGAGCAAATGGTCTTCCTAGGTAGCCCAGGCAGCCCTCCAATTTGAGATTCTACTGTCACAACTTTCTTAGTGTTCGTATTTCAAGTATATACCATTGTCTTCCCTTTCTGGGGACACTTTTAATCCAGTCTCTTCTCTTGCTAGAGATGTACTCAGATTGTCTGCCCTTTTGTATTGGTTCAGTAGTTTATGTCAGTCTAGGAATTTTCCCTTTTCTTATGAGTTGTTCAATATATTGGAATAAAATAGCTAATGATATTCCTTTATATATTCCATTTTTATAAATTTCTGACTGTAGAAATGTGACTCTTCATTTTGATTTCTCTTGGTAAAGTCATCTAAAAGTTTTACCGATTTTGTTAAACTTCCCAAGAAACCAACTGCTAGTTTTATTCAATGTTTCATTAGTTTCCATTCTAATCACTGTGTCCTTTTCTCCTGCCCTCTTTAGATTTGGTTCCCCAAGCCTCCATTTATCCACTATTGTGTCTTCTTTTTACTTCATTTTCAAACCGTATTCCCTTTGAAATTACTGAAATGCTTCTGCTGAAAGTCTCCATTCTTGTTACCATGGCCACCTTATGCATCCCTTCTGCAGACCTCTTCACTGAGTTTCAAATTGCTTGCTATTAAGAATGGAGGCTTATTATCCTTATCTGAGAAATTCACTGTCACATTGCTTTTAACATTGTCTCCATTTCTTCTCTTCCCACAAAGTTTGGCCCAGAATGTAACAGAATCATTCCAGGGCTGTGAGTTGAAGGTGCTAGTTAGCTCTTCCTTATTCCGACACTCCACCATGAAAAATCACAGCACTGTTACCCAATGGCAAGCTGGTTTTGTCACATATTCAAGGAGAAGTCACTCTGGACAAACATTTTTGGTCTCTGTGGTTACTTTAAGATGTCACTGTTTTTTGGGGGGTGAACCTTATCCTGATCTATTGAATAATCGTTATACACTTGATCGGTTTCTTCTCTCTATACTTTTAAATATGTCTTTAAAAGACTTTTTAAAAATAATATGGCCTCTATTTTACTTTTGGTGAAAATTAGTGATTAACTCATAAATCCAGCTGTCAACACCTGTCCCTAGAATGTTTTTCTAGTACATTCTTGTGCAGCAAGGAATTTCAACATATAGGAGTGTACTCTTGTTCCTTCAGAAGAATTCAAACTAAATAGAAGTCTGTACAAATGTATTTTCTTGCCCCTTTTGATTACATGTCAATCTCATAGCTTTGCACTTTGACTTTTTGGCCAAAATTTGTGTCGGTGCTATACAGGAGGTTGTCTTCAAATAGAAAAAAAATAACATGCATAGGTAAGTGATGGGAAGAAAAATGAATGATTCTCTTTCCTTTTCAACAAGCAAGGTTATTTTTTATTGTGCTAAGTAACACTTACTACAGGTAAAAGACCACTATTGGGGATTGTTCAGTATCATTTCCAAGTCTAGGTAGGTGGTCTATTTTAATACTTTTTAGTTTCTTATTTTCATATACACATATCCTGTAAAGACACTCTCTACCATGCACCTGTATTTATCTACTGTATTTCTACAGTAAAAATCTCTGATCCTATGTTTTCACCATCTCCTGCACACAAGCATTCTACTGTGCTGAGCTAGGTTCTTTAGTACTCGTTGGATCCACTACGAAGTGAAAAGCTCAGTCCAATAAATCTTATCATAGCATTCTTAACATATGTTTTAATCATCACTTATCTCCTAGAAATCTCCTCTTACACACACACACACACACACACACACGCTCTCGCCTGTGCACCTAGATTCTCAAACAATTAAAATAAAAAGTAAAACAAAACAAAAGTAAAGACATTGTTATGAGAAAAATACTCCCCCATGTTTCTCTTCTTCCTTAAAAATATTTCTTTATATCTGTTAACTCAGTACATGCAGAAGTTTTTGTCTATGGTAACCTCTAGCTGGGATAACACAAACCTTAATAAAGCAAAATTCTCTCTTCTCACAAACCAGTTGAATATTTTCTGAAGTCAATAGGAAATAAAATCAGTGGGTAGGAGGAGGTTGGAGAGAGCACTGCTTGCTAATTTCTTCTTGGAAATATTGAGCTTTCAGCCTGGCTGAATGTTGCAGAGATACCAAACAGAATGTTAGAAAATCAAGCTTATCTGTACTTCCAGAATTTTATGTTTAAACCAAAATACTAAGGTCACATTTTTAGACATCTGTAGTGTTCATCAGAGCAGAAAGCTTTACTTAGACAACTTTTCTGGATGTATTAGAGACAAAATGTGAAAATAATAAACAAATGGATTTAGTATTACATTCTTGTTTAGTGCATTACACTTGGTTCGGTCTTTGACCCTTAAAGTATGAGCTTTGGAAGCAGTACTAAATGTAGTTCTAAACTACATTTTTCTGTCTTCATATCGTGTGCCATAATAAAATATGGGCTTACACCTATCTAATTATGACATCAGAGAGGTACTCCATTTTGCAGTCTATTTCCAGGAACAACAATTAGTGTCACCATCCTTTTCCTTATCCGAAAATTTCCTCTGAGCTCGAGAGTTCAGCTACCTTTCCAGAAAGTTGAAATGTGAAGTCTGACTGACCTTCCATGAATCAAAGAGAAGGATGTTCAACCCTCTTTGAAAATTAAGGAAACCTTTTTTTTCCCTAGTGACACTAATAAAGTCAATAAAATTGGATAATCTAACTGTCTCTCTCTAAAGAAATGATCTTACTACTCTTTTTATACATCTACCATTACCTAGATAATTTAGGCAAACAGCATCTGCTTTTTCCATGAATTGCCTTGGATTGTCATGCTGTTGTTTTTAGCCAGAATTGTCTAGATTGATACAGTGTGGGTTCATGAAAGCAAAGCAGGCTGCCTTCAAATAGATGTAAGAGTGGAATTTTATGCATTAGATGCATGCCATTTATGCCTTTGATGTTTGCAAAGAATACCTTTTGTGGAGAGCACAGAAGACATGGTACCTAGACGCACTTAGGGATCTTTACACCCAAGTCTAAATGACAATAATGGGATGCAGGTTACTCTACAAAGCTTTGATGAAGTGTATACCTCAGACAAAATATTGTAGTGATCCTACCGTCACTATTGTATGGTTGCTTTCTGGAAACATATTGGATATCTTTTTAGAAGATACTATATAAAATGTTAGCATTTTATGGAAACTAAGCACAAAATTTACTTACCAAGAGGATTAAAAATAATATAATCAGACGGTCCATACTACTCCAGTCTATATCATCTTGATACAGGGAACCTTTAAATGAGTGGTTAGGTAACTATGAAAAGTCCCATATTGAGGCCAAGGGCCACGATATGCTGCATCTAGTTGAATAAAAGTCATGGAGAAGTTTGGAATACTTTGAAAATTGCAATACATAAACCAGGAATGCCTTTTTTGAACAACATATAAAAGAGGAATTCACAAGTCTTCTCTACAGATTCTGAGCCCTCTGATCTTGATGGGTTTTTTTTGTTTTTGTTTTTTGTTGTTGTTTTTTTTTTTTTAAAAAAAAACTTGGGTGTTCCATCTTAGGAATTTACTTACAAAGGAAAGGTGAGCAAAATTTTTCTGATGGTCTTGTGTTGGCTACAGCAATGCCCCTGTAGCTCTTCAATACTTGCCAGACTTAGTCTAGAAACCATGCAAAATATTAATGAATGATTTATTTTATCAACTTTTTCCATGAAAATTTGTGTTTAGAACGTGACAGTCTGAACTCAAGAACAATTTCTATTTTCCTTATGTGTTAATATTACTAATAATCCTATAATTGATAAACCATACTTTATGAAATACAGTTTTCAAATGCAGAAACACAGCCAAATAATGCTGGACCCGAGAATGTTATGTACCGTCAGATAATGAATTTGAAATGATCTCAGCCACATATACAATTGATCGCTACTAAAAACACAATCAATATTGAAAGTAGAGCTCAAATTGAGCCCTGAAGAGGATTTCTGCAAATAGTTTTGGTTTGTTTTTATTGTTGTTGTTGTTGTTTTTGATTTTGCAAAAGACAATTTGCGACATGGAGAATGACATTTTAAAGATCAGCTAATGGTTGAGTCAAGTTCGAAAATATTTTAAAAATTTATCTGTCCATTTGATCCTAGAGATACTAAGACTGTTTAAAGCAAGAAAGAGTCAATCTGTCACTGCAGTCACATGGTCTAATCAACCCGAACTTAAAATGAGTTACACTGGTTATAAGTATCTGCACATTAAATAAGTGTTCTGAAGTCCTGTTGAATTGGAATTTTGACTAGGAAGAGATTCAAAAAATCTTATGGACAACAGGTTTAAGAGCAAGCATTTGAAAAGGCAGGAATAATAGCTATAGCCTACCTAGGTGAGGGAAGGTGACCAAGTTGGTAAAAAAAGAGAATGCTTCTTTAGAATGATATAAATGGATTAGTTTTACTTGAATATTATTTTCCCTACTATTATACTATATTATGGTTTTTATATATTTTTATAACTTCCCTGGGCCACAGGGTACCCAAATATTTTGTCAAATATTATGCTGGGTTCATCAATGATGTTGTGTTTTAGATGAAGTTAGCTTTTTTTCTCTTTTCTTTACTTTTTGAGGCAAAGTTTCCCTATGTAGCCCAGGCTGACCACGAACCCATAATCCTCCTACTTCAATTTCCTGAGTGCTGAGATTTATAGATGTATACTACCACAGCCAATTTAGATTGGCATTTGGTTGATAAACTAAGTGAGTAGGTCATCCTCCCCAATATAGATTGACTTTGTGCATTCAGTTAAAGTCCAGAATAAAACAAGATGCTTAGCCTTCTGCTCCTGCCTGTCTGTCTTTATGATGTCAACTTTTGTTGGCTTTTGGTCTCAAATTAAAAAGTCACTTCTCTTGGTTCTCCATTGTACAAAGGTAGGATCTATACTATCTGTTCTCCTGGATCTTCAGCTTGCTGACTATACTATAGATAGTGTGTGAGTGTGTGTGTGTGTATGTGTGTGTGTGTGTTTGTGTGTGTACATTCACATTCATGCACGCATGTATGTCTCCTCAGTTCATAGAAAGGGGTACCCTTTTCTAAATTTGTACATTCTCTCTAATCTCACTTTCTCTGATGTCTCCAATCTTTCCCTCTCCATTGGCATATTTTCATGTGACTGAAATCATATGCAGAGCTTTTCTGTCTCATCAAAGCTATTGCTTAAATCTTCCTTCCAACACACCGTCCCCAAAAGCTCCCATCTCGGCTACAACTTTCTCTTTTTTCATCACTAATTTCCAGAGGAACTAATGGGCATCTCTGGTTTTAATGCCTCGCTGCTGACTCTGTTTATTTACCCTGCAGTCAGGCTTCTGTCTCTACCAAATGAAAATGGCTTCCTGGGATTTTTATTTTCTTTCTGAATTGCCAGTTTACCAACATATGGGTCCTGGGACACAGTTCAGGCTATAGTAAAACAAGAGTTACACAGGAAGTTGACTCTGCGGCAAACAATTCTCTTGAGAAGACTGTGCAGCAAGGACAGAAAGAAGTAATGAAATCTAGTGTAGAGAGAGAATCAAGGTAGATGGAAATGTATTGTTTACCTTGAGCAAAATCTGCAGGTGGAAGAGAAAGAGCCAGTTTACAATAAAAGCCAAAACAATAAAAGAAGGGGCTAATTTATAGAGCAAGGACTCGAGGTTTAAAAAGGGACAGAATCACTTTAAAATATACGAGAAGTGACTGTTTTACAAGCATAGAGTAAACAAGTTAATACACTACCCGGAACATCTATTACTACTATTCCTCTACCCAGAATAGCTCATCTCTTTAGTTCTGCCACTCAGTTTCTGTCTCTGGTGTTGCAGCTTGAATGCCAGCTCCATTTTTCTTCCCATGGAGGAATAAACCTTTAAAACCTGCCTAGGTATAGCGAAAAGAATACAAATCCCCTCTTCAGCTGTATTATGGGAATAAATGCAATTTTGTGACTTATTCTGGAACTCAGAGAAGTCCTTATAGCATGGTTTCTGTAAACAGCCCAACTTCACTAAAAGTCATACTTCTTGTTGAAGTCTCTATACCTCATTTGATGGCATCTCCACTAGGAAAAAAAATGGACTTGGGAGCTTATACACGGAAAATACTCTCAAAGTCAATTTCAAACTACTCAAGAAAAGCAGCCCTAATTTTTGTGGACACACCTTAACTTAACCCCAAAGTAGCATTTCTCATTTCATTTGGCTTTGGCTCAAAACGGTTTTCACCTGTTACCTGAGATCAATATCATCTTCACAAAAGAAATGTTTTTGGCCTCCAAGGAAGTTCCAAAAATTGTTCCAAAAACAAACGGTGCTGGCACAACTGGATGTCAACCTGTAGAAGAATGAAAATAGACCCATATCTATCACCATGCACTAAAATCAAGTCCAAAAGGATTAAGGACCTCAATATCAGTCCGAACACACTGAACCTGATAGAAGAGAAAGTGGGAAGTACCCTACAACAGATGGGCACAGGAGATGCTTCCTAGGTGCAACCTCAGCAGCACAGACATTAAGGGCCTCATTGAATAAATGGGACCTCCTGAGACTGAGAAGCTTCTGTAAAGCAAAGGACACTGTCACTAAGACAAAAAGGCAACCCACTGACTGGGAGAAGATCTTCACCAACCCCGCAACTGACAAAGGTCTGATCTCAAAAATATATAAAGAACTCAAGAAACTAGACCGTAAAAGGCTAATCAACCCAATTATAAAGTGGGGCACTGAGCTGAACAGAGAATTCTCAACAGAAGAAGTTCAAATGGCCAAAAGACACTTAAGGTCATGCTCAACTTCCTTAGTGATCAGGGAAATGCAAATCAAGACAACTTTAAGATACCATCTCACACCTGTCAGAATGGCTAAAATGAAAAACACCAATGAGAAACGATTTCTTGAAGTTCTAATGCATTCATTTAAAAACTAACCCTAAGGCATAGGTTATTTTAGAAAGCTTCTGGATTCTTTTCTTATCTGTTCAACTAAATTGTAAATGTCATGAACTAGGTACTGTGGCTTCTTTGTAGTCCTATATATAGTATTAATTGACGTCTTTGAAAAGATGCTAGCTAATGCATGCTTTCGATTGATAATCAGTATTGATGCAAGTTCTATTCAGTCTGATGTTTATGATCTAGGCATGTAAATAGTAGTAATTTTTACTGGGCTGTTTAAAATAAAACATATCACATGTAACAGGAAAAATCCTTGCAATGAACAGAAGTAACAGGTAGAGTGGATGATGGTGGCATTCTGCCAAAATGAGCCTTTAACATGAACCAAATGAAAAAAAACAGAAGAAGACTCTAGAAAACAAAACCATCAATCTTGTTTTTTGAGGACAAGTACAGAGCTGCATCCACAGTGCTACAACTTAATCTGATAGCCTGGCCATAACGTCCATAGTACACATTGCTCCACCTTTCTGTTTCAATTCTTACTCTTTCCAAGAGCCCTCAACCCCTCACATGTTGAGCACCTTTACAACTGACATATAATTTCTCAGGGATGTCTCTGGAAAGGACTGTGGATCTTACAAACAAACCTAACTATCTCATTGTCAATTTCTACTGTCTCCTTCTAAATCATCCAGGATATATACCAAAGACTGAAATTTTCTCAATTTATGAAAGCATACCAACATTTAGGTCCGCATCCTAATGTCAAAATTTTTACAGATTGATATTTCAATACCGATGTCATAGTCTTAAAAACATGCAAATGAAATCTGGGTTGTTATTGGAGAGATATAATGAAAAAATGATGATGTTGGCAAGAGCAAGATTACGAATATTCATGAAGAAGGACAAGCATATATTTCCCTAAAATCTAGTGCTCTCTTTCCCAGAGGAAGCCATCTGGCCTTTTTGATTGCTAGTTAAAACCAATTAACACAAAATGGTGATACTATCTTATTGGGTTTCACCACAAGCCTCCTGGTTTCATCTTTAATCTTTTAGTTCCTCTTAAATGTTTTCTGTTAATGGTACAAATTGAAAGCAACAACAGTAACAACTCATATGTGAGTTGAACAGAGCCGCGCTCAAGCAGGCGTTTCTCATTAATATCTGTAATCATCACCTCGCCCCAAAGAGACCGAGATGATAACAATTCAAGCCCGCTCACGCACACAGACCATTCCCCGTGGCTTTTCAAGCAGCCAGCCAACCAGCTGACCTTCTACTTTTGGTCCACACTGCCAGCACCTGAGGTCCTGGGAGTCTCTCAAGTGAAACGACTGTGGAGTCAAAAACGCTCATGCTCCTGACTTTGAACGTATTTCTTCAAAGTGGAGCATGATGACCCGAGAGCGAAAGAAGCATACATTGCTGTACAAATGGGACAAGAAAAGTACTAATTCAACCTATTTACATGTTACAGTCGCTGGTACAAAATTCAAAATCCCTCATTAATTGCCTGTCTACTTGGTGTTCTGGTCCAACCTTTTCCCTCATAGCTGCTATCAGTTAAGTCTGCCTGTCTTTCCAATTGTCTTCTTCTTTCTTTTTAGTAGTGATGGAAATTAGATGTGGGTCCTTCTATGCGCTTGGCAAGTCTTTCCCGCTGAGCTGTATCCCAGCCCTGAGATTTTCATAATCAGCAGTTTTCCCCTGCTTCGTTGTTTCACTTGTCACCTCTCTTTTTCTCAGACCTCAGCCATACTACACCTTTCCATAGTCTTCATTGTTGTGTAAATGAATTAGATTTCATCTGAAGGAGATAAAGGAGGTGACATACAACTGCAAATGAACAAGTTTCACTTGTCACCTTTCTTTTTCTCAGACCTCAGCCATACTACACCTTTCCATAGTCTTCATTGTTGTGTAAATGAATTAGATTTCATCTGAAGGAGATAAAGGAGGTGACATACAACTGCAACTGAACAAGTTTCACTTGTCACCTTTCTTTTTCTCAGACCTCAGCCATACTACACCTTTCCATAGTCTTCATTGTTGTGTAAATGAATTAGATTTCATCTGAAGGAGATAAAGGAGGTGACATACAACTGCAAATGAACAAGTTTCAAGCAGATATATCACCTACCAATTTTGTGTGCAATTGTGACAAATTAACTAGATAAATCATATAGATTCAAGATAGACTAGCACCTTAGCTTCCGAACTGTTGCATACATACCTTTTGTGATCTGAGATGACTTTACATGGTACATGAAGCAACAATCTTATGTTAAGAGTTGTGTGTTTATTTCATGTTATGAGTCTACACACACGAGGGAGACATAATTGTATTTTTATAATTTTGGATACGTTTTTAGTTGTAATAGAATTTCATTTCCTCCCTTCACTTTCCTCCCTCCTTTTTCCCAGCTTTCCTCCCTTGAGCCCCTCCATATTCCCACTCTCCAGTTAGTAGTCTCTCTCTTTTTTATTATTATTGTTACATACATGCAATTTCTTGTTGTTTGTGTGTATATGATTTCAGGGCTGACCACACTGCATTGAACAATCATAGGGAGTTTGTCCCTGAAGAGGCTAATTCCCCTTCTCCAAGAAGTTCTTTGTATAGAAATGGGACCCTTCAAATTTTCCCCCTGCCTTGTTAACATATCCGTTGCTATTGCCATTGCTCACATCCTATTTATTCAACCACTTCTAGGAGAGACTGGTTTACAGCAAACATCCTGGTTTCTGGCTCTTACAATCTTTCTATCCCCTCTTCTGTGATGTTCCCTGAACCGTCGAATGTGGGAGCTGTGATGTAGATGTTTTCATCAGTAGTAGACACCCAACAATCTGTTCATCTCTGCATTGTGTCCAGTAGTGGTTTATGAGATGGTCTCCATTTGTCATAAAGGGAAGACTCTTTGATGAGGGGGGGGGGGTTGTAGCTACACTTATCTCTGAGTAGAAGGATAAGATTTAGAATAGAATGAAGGAGGGAGGGAGGTCATTACAGAAGGAAAAAGGGGAATGAGGGGACAGATAAAACCTGGGTTGTTTAATATAGCCTCAAGGAATCATATTATTTAATATTTATCTAGAACTGTACACAATACATGCAGGTGTATATACGTATATGTATGTGCACATGTGCACTTACCCTCGCTCATGTGCATATGCATGTGCACGCGTGCACACACACACAATTCTTACCTTCTACCTTGATGAGATAGGGTCTCTCTCTTGTTTCTGTTGATGTGCAGGGTACTCTGTGGATTTGAACTCAGGTGGTCAGAATTTCATAGCATGTGCTTCAACCCACAGAACTATCTCATTTTTAAAACAAATGATATATTTAAGTTAGGGATTGAGCATCCAAATTACTCTTCAGGCAGGAAAAAAATGAAATTTCAATTATCAGACAAAATACATCAACATCTAAAAAGAAGAGGCATAGTGGAAGGCTGATTCAGGGGAAGAAGAAATACAGGCTTTGAGGAAACAAATCTCCAGGGACATTAGAAATTATTATCATTGGTAGATAATGGAGGGATATCTTCATTTGCACAAGCATCTTACCTGAAATAACATGCTGATCTTTTAACGACACATGCACACCTCTATACATTCTGTATTTGTTTAGAAGTTAATATTCTCATGCATATTTCCATCCTCAACCTGTGAACATCTTTAGGTTTGCTGACCTATAAGGAAAAAACAGTTGTGTTTAGTATAATATAATGGTTCATCCAATCACTATAGAATTAAAAATAAGGAAGATTATATGTCAAAGAAAATCTCTTGTGATAATTTTAATTGTGAGCTTGACACAATTTAGAATCACATGGGAGAAGGACCTCTGAGAATATATATATATATATATATATATATATATATATATATATATATTTCATTCAAAAATTTCCACTTTCTCCCCTCCTCCCATTCCCCTCCTGCTCCCCCATTCACCCTCCTCCCTCCACCTCCAGTCTTAAGTGATGGCAGGGTACCCTGCCCTGTGGGAAGTCCATAGCCCTCACCACTCTATCCAGGCCTAGGAAGGTGTGCATCCAAATAGACGAGGGTCCCAAAAAGCCAGTACTTGCAGTAGAAACAAGTCCTGGTGCCATTATCAATGGCTTTTCAGTCAGTCCCCATTGTCAGCCATATCCAGAGAGTCCGGTTTGATCACATACTTGTTCAGTCCGAGTCCAGCTGGATTTGGTGAGCTCCCATTAGATCAGACACATTGTCACAGTGGGTGGACCAACCCCTCGCGGTCCTGACTTCCTTCCTCATCTTCTCCCTCCTTCTGCTCTTCAACTGGACCTTGGGAGCTCAGTCCAGTGCTCTGATATGGGTCTCTGTCTCTATCTCCATCCATCGCCAGACAAAAGTTCTATGGTGATATTCGAGATGGTAGGAATGCAAACTTGTACAACCACTTTGGAAATCAGTGTGGCAGTTTCTCAGGAAATTGGGAGTCAACCTACCTCAGGATCCAGCAATACCACTCTTGGGAATATACCCAAGAGATGCCCAATCATACTATAAAAGCATTTATTCAACAATATTCATAGCAGCATTATTTATAATAGCTAGAACCTGGAAACAACCTAGATGCCCCTCAATGAAAGAATGGATAAAGAAAGTTTGGAATATATACACATAGAGTACTGCTCAGTGGGGGGGAAATGACATCTTGAATTTTGCATGCAAATGGATGGAAATAGAAAACACTATCCTGAGTGAGATAACCCAGACCCAAAAAGATGAATATAGTATGTACTCACTCATTAGTGGACTCTAGCCATAAACAAAGGACATTGAGCCTATAGTTCACAAGTGTAGAGAAACCAAATAATAAGGTGAACCCAAAGAAAAACATATATAGATCCTCCTGGAAATTAGAAGCAGACAACATCACCAGGCAAAAGTTGGGAGCATGGGGGTGGGGTGGGGTGGGGGAAGGGGAGAGAGGGAAAGAGAAGGAAGAAGGGAAAGACTGGCAAGAGCTTGGGGGAGTGGGCGGGTTGAGATGGAGGAAGGGCAGATGTAGGAGCAGGGAAGAAGATATCTACATTAAGGGAGCCATTTTAGGGTTGGCAAGAGACTTGGCTCTAGAGGGGATCCCAGGTGTCCATGGGAATGTCCCCTGCTAGGTCCTTGGACAGCAGAGGAAAGGGTGCCTGAACTGGCCTTGTCCCATACTCTGAGGCTATCTTTAGAGTATGAACTTGATTACACTAATAGAAGTGGAGAGCCTTGCCCTAATTGTGGGCTATGACCTGAATGAAAAGGAGCAAACGAGATGAGCACGAGCTGGTATGTATCCAGATACTGAGGTCTGCTTTTGACTGCTCTTGAATGTGACCAGTGTTTTCAAAGTCCCGCTATTACAACCTCCCTGTCATGAAGGAACACATCCCCCAACTATGAGCTTGATAAGCTCTTTCCCTTAAGTTGCTTTTTTTTATAAGGGGAAAGAAAATCAAGACAATCCTTAAAATTCTGGTAAAATTTGGAGGTGATGTAGTATGAACTGACCTCCATGTTTCTAAGAATTAGCAAGATACAGACTTGGAGTTTTTTTTTTATCAGAATGAATTAAAGAGAGTCATTTATTTACTTTAAATGGCCCCATACTGCTGTAATAACAGTGAATGAGTTTGGATATTATTAAGATAGAAAGACCTCTAAGTGAAGTATAAATACTGAGATAGTATAATGTAAGAAACAAACAACAAACATAAAATACACACCACCCAAAAACATGTTATTCCCCAAGCAGAATGAGTACTTTGAGAAAAATCAGAATTCCTTAGAAATAGAAAGGAAAATGCCATGTTACAAAGATGATAGTTTTCAAAACATCTTCCTACAATTTATTGATAAAAATTCCTGTCATTTCCTTAATGAATCTATAATTGTGACAAGACACCAAAACCAAAACAAGTACTCTTTCCCTTATTATTTAAGATAATGTGTGCAAAGGGGAAAATACTTATTGATAACAAATTTCTGGAACAAACTCAAGCCTTCTCTCACATGAAATCATCTTTCTTTAATTTTTATTATCAGTAGTCAGAGATATTAAGAACAGCTCTGACGAGTCTTCTGTAATAGATGGACTATACAAAAGATCATGATGTCTACTTAAATAGTTACCAATCAAGCAATAATTAGACCTAAAATGAGACATCATTTTTTAATCTTTGGAATGATGAAAAATACCCCCTTAATATTTTAGTCTTTTGACATAATCTCAAAAGATTTTATGTTTGCTCTGTAAATGTGAGGTGGAATTAAAATTTAAGACTCTAAAATGACTTTTTAATATCAGATTTCTTAAAATACTAGCCCACTAATTACTGATAGCTCTAGCAAACACAACCTAGTAATTATGGCTTGTAGTGTGGGTACAATTTGATTAAAACTACACTGATACAGAACCCTTAACATATTTTCCAAACGAAAAATTAATTCTGAAAGAATATGATATGGTACATGGAAAGGCAAGTATTTTGAATACTACTATTAATTTCTGGCCATATAAAATACAGAGATAAGGATTTAGCTAGCTATTTAATATTTTCTTTTTTCACCTATGAACATTGTCTTTTATTTTGGAGAGATATAATACAAGAGAAAGGCTTATGGAGCACACCCAGGAGACAATTACATTAAACACATTCTGATTATCTTAGAAATAAAAAAAAATCAATGAAACCCTTTGAGCATAGTTCTGAATTTAATCTATAGTAGACTGCAGTGTCTACAAGAAAAATCCCAAGGTCGAGACATCCTTATCACCATCCATTCTTTAACTTGATGCAGTAGAAAGAATATTTCTGACCTAAGTTATCACCTCTGACATTTTCCAAAAAGCAATAAAATGAATCAAGTGGGAGCCAGTAGGCCTGTATTCTAATCCTTAGCTGTATCTCTAACTCATTTTACCTTGCCTTTTGACCTTTTAGAGATATGTTTTTTCTATTAGTAAACCAAAAACAACATCTGTTTCACAGGATGGGCTAGAGAATTAATGAGATGATGTCTGAGAAGTACTTGAATATCAGATGGTCTGTCAATTCTGAGTATTGTTATTCCATATTAAAATTCATTACCCTTCTCAAAACCATCTAACCAACCTGCCTCATCTGTGATAGGGTCGCAACACATAGGAGGTACAAACAAGAAAATGTCCAACTGGGTGCCACATTCTTTTTGGTTTCACCTATCAAAAACTAGCTAAAATTTTCTTTCTCGCTTTTTAAAATTCAGAATATTTGAACAAGTAGAATTTATTGATTACAAGCACATGGCTACCAAAGATAGGTATTTTTCAATTTGGTCATTCTCTAATGTACATTTTAAGTAATTCTACGGATAAAAAAAATGCCCTCTTGGTTCTTGGAGAAAATCAACTTTCTCCACTTTTTTTTTCCCCATCTGTAGAGGAAAAAGGTAAATTTTGGTGTCAAATACCTGAAATGAGTAAACATTACAAAGCTGAAACTGCAGACAGAGAAAGGCACAGCCACCAGCAAAGTCAGAGGGAGTGAGACTCATGAAGAAGGAGAGGTAAAAGCCACTAGTCACATGGCAACATGTAGATGAATGGAAATGGGCTAAGTTTTAAGAGCTAGTTGGACCAGCCTAAGCTATAGGTCAAGCTTTTATGATTAAAAATAAGCTTTCATGTCATTTTTGTGAAGTGACGGCCCAAAGAAAAAGCCTGCTACAATTGATTTCTACTTGACAGTTACCAGAATATATTTTTTGTTTTAATAAGTTAATAACTTATGCCTTGAAATGAGGATAATGATCACAAATTGGTTGGAAGCATGTTTAATATGATTACATTTGAAATATTTTGAAATGCTTCATGAAAATTGAAAGGTTTTTATGGCCCAATAAGCCTCTCTGCCGATGCAATAATCTAAATCAGACCAAATCTCGCCAAATTAGTAAAAGCCCAGGTTTAATGGATGTCAGCACTCCCAGGTGGCCTTCCAGGCTCCCCAGAGAGAGGAGACAGGAAGGAAGACCGGAAAACCACAGAGAGGAGAAAGGAGAACCAGAAAGACCATGTGTTTGTTCTCTGGGGGCAGTTAAAATACCCTGTGGGAGTGGTCTTGAGTCTCTCTAGGGAGGGGTCACCATTTGGTGGGCTTTTTTGGAGATGGAGTTTGGACTGAGGCAACTCCCAGAGGAGGGGGCTGGGATAAAAAGTTCTACCCACACATTCCAAACTCCTTGAATATAGGGGTACCAGGGAGCTGGGGTGACACTTCCAACCAAACAAAAATGTTATGAACTTAGTGTTTAAAAACAGAAACTGAGGCTAAGAAAGGTTTACTATTCCACCCAAGTTCATAAAGGGAAAGATCTAATATTTACAACATATATTAGCAGTACAAATTTCATCTAGTTTCTGTTATACTGCTTTAATTGAATAGAATTTCCTGAAATTAAAAAAAAAAAACTCTTACACTGAATGTTTAATCCTTCTAGTGATCTAGAAAACTATACAAATGGTTTCTCACTGAAGACATTGTGTAAGGTTACTCAGTCTGCTTTGCCCTTCCAAATTTGTCTTTGATTTTCTTCTTTGGAGCTAGTATGGCAGGACGTTAAGGAATATAGTTTTCAATACTGCTCCCTGGAGTGCTGCAGAAAAGCAGCCCTCAGTTGCCTCTATCATACTGCTTTCCTTGCCTTTCTCTCTCTCTCTTGCTCCCTCTGTTTTCACAAACCCCTTTGATTTTTTTCTTCTAGGGCTCTGACTCTAGCAAAGTTTCCACTTGATATGGAGCTATTTCCTACAAGAAATTCCAGAATATAAACAGTTATACCACCATCAAAGACCATAGGCTCTAGCTCCAGCAAAAAGTCTTCTTAGCAAACAAAGTGGTTTCTGTTCTAATAATGTCTCCCCTACTTGGGGAACACAATTTTTTCACATATTGTTCTTTTTTTTTTTCACATTAGCTCCCATTTGAGAGAGAGTATGAGGCAAGAACCCCTGTGGGAAAAAAAAAGCTAAAAGCCAAGTCTCTGAACAAGGGGAAAGTTGAAGGGGGAAGGCCTTTAAGAAAACATTCTTAGTATGGATGGTTAACTAGCAACAGGGCATAAATGTAGGACACAGGTGGTCAACACGTGTTTTTAGCAAAGGCAACATTATCCAACAGACTGCAAAACTCCTTTAGAATATTGGCATTTGCTGTATGTGCTCAGAGAACTAGCAAGAGATTTTACTCTAGGCATTGTTTCTATTGTGTCAGGAAAACCTGACAGAAAATCCTGCCTGGTCTCTAGAAAGACTGCACCCTAAGTCTACAGACACCCTAATGAATCTCTAGAAGCCACATTCTAACAGAGTCCAGGGAACAACAATATTGTATAACGCAGTGCCTACTGGTGTACATAATCCACCTTCTCCATTATCTAAAAGAAGGTCTTTAAACTAACAAAGGGATTTCATTGTGGTGATCAGCTGCTGTAGTATTAGAGAAAGTCTTTTCCAGCCACTTTTAGGAACTAGAAGAGCATTACTGCTTTCTTCATTTATTGTTCCAATATGCCCTCTATACGCACAGCTAAAAGCCATCGATAGATGGCTCTGGCAGAGAGGAGTCCAGTAGTTTAGCTATTAAAGAAATGTCAGTGTGATCTTTACTATCAATCATTACAGAAATACCACACCTGCCCACCTGCTTCTAGACTCCTATGACCCAGGCAATGTCTCCTGAATTAAAGAACAGAAACTCTTATTGGTTCAGTGTCTAGTGAATTAACAGAGAGAGACTAAGTGTCGTGGGATAAATGGCTGTCATGTGAGTAGAGTCCAGCCTTCAGTCTTCTGTCATGTAGCAATTGCTTAACGAACGCCTTTCTCTGCCAGTATGCTCTTCTAGAGGGCACCACAACAGCACTGAGAACCTAGGTCTGAGTAGACATAGCCAAGGAAAGCCTGGAGATGCCAAACCATGATTGAGTCAACAAATTTCTCACAGTACATGGGCAAGGAATGCTGGAAGAACCAAGCAAACTCCAGTAGCTATTGGCAAGGTTTTCCTGAATAATTTGTGTCAGTGCATTATTTGTCATCTACATGATTCCATTGAGTCTAAGTATTTGCTTAAGCATGTTGCAGTGTGGCGGTGACTGTTTGGAAAATGCTTTTGACCACAGACTTCTCATACTCAGTGTTCTGGGAGAAGATGGAGGACCAAACACTTGAAGTTAAGTTCTTTTTGTTGTTCTTTTGGAAAACTACAACTCCCAGACTCCCCCTGGACTATGGTTGCCTGTGCGCACACCTGCGCGCAGGTGTGAGATATTCTTCCCAGATTGCCTTGGGCCCCCCGTTAAAAGGCAGGGGCCACACGAGGCCTCTCTCCTCGTCCTGCCTCTTCCTTGTGTGTCCCACACCCTTCGCCCTTTTGTGTTTCCCTCCCCCATTAAAGCGAACCCACGTGGGAGCCGCCGTGTCGTGTCTGTGTTTGTTCCGCCGTGCGTGTCTGTCCCGTGCCCCGTGTTCAAGAAGAACACCCCCTACACCCCCCGATTATTATTTTTTAAGAAGAACACTTTTCCTTCCCCTGGACTCATTGAAATGAAGGAAACCCATTTTCAAATATAATGAAACAATAACAGGATGTACAAATAGGAAAGATATTCAGCAATAGCCCAGAAAGTTTGAGGTCCTTCTTAACAACACAAAGCAGATGAATAAAGTGGGAAATAGTGGAGAAGAAAAAAGACTCTAAATCTAAGGTAGAACAGATTCTTCCGAGAGCACTCCAGAAACATAAGTACTACATAGACTCAGGAAATATGACAGTAGAAGAGGGCCATGTGTTTTCAGTGAAAAGTTCTAGAGTCAGAAATACTTGTCTTTTTTTCCCTTTTTTTAAATTTTAAAACAATCTTATTTTACATACCAGTCCAGTTCCCTCTCTCTCCTGTCTTTCTGTTCCCCTCACCTTTTTTCCACCCCCCCAAAAAATAGAAAAAAAAAACAGGATACACAGGGAACCAATCTTAAGTAGTGATATATGTTTTTGTATGGGAATATATGCATTATTAAAAACAAAGCACTATTCAGGAAAAAATATTCGTAAACAAGCTCCTTTTCCAACCCACAGCCGTCCCTCCCACTGACAGCCTTAAGTGTTTGGCATCTTGGATTTGTCGTCAGGATTAATCCTGAAAACTGCATCTACATTTTCAAGACAGGAAACTGCCAGCAAGAGAGGCTCTGGGAAGGCAGCGGTGTGGTGCTGGGTGGGTGGGTGGGTGGGTGGATTTTAGGGATCTATCTGGTTATCGAAGGGGAATTTGAGGCAGACTTTGATGTCATAATGGTTTTCTATGAGTCAAAGATCCTCCTTCCTGCTTGCACATCAAAATCTCTAGGGAGCAGTCCTGTAGAGAATCACTGCTCTGAAGCATTCCGTTTCCCCCTTGAGATTATAATTTAATTACATCTCTCCCTTCCTTTTCCTCCCTCCAATCTTTTCCATATCACCCTTCCCCTTGCCTGCTCTCCTTCAAATCCATGGCCTTTTAGTTTTACTAATTGTTTTTACATGCATATATGTATTTCCATTATGTGTGTGTGTGTGTGTATGTGTGTGTTACTAATAGAATCTGTTGACTCCATATAATGTTTATTTTTATTTTATTTTATTTTTGGGGTTTTCGAAACAGGGTTTCTCTGTTGCTTTGAATCCTCTCCTGGAACTCTCTCTGTAGACCAGGCTGGCCATGACCTCACAGAGATCTGCCTGCCTCTGCCTCCAGAGTACTGGGAGTAAAGGCGCCACCACTGCCTGCCATAATGTTACTTGTATTTGTGTTTCTAGGGCTGACCATTTGGCACTGCACAACCAGTTGGTGCGCTCTTCCCTGGGGAGGAGCTTTCCTCCATTGCCTACAGTTCTTGTGGTAGGGTTGAGTCCTTGTGGGCTTTGCCCAATTCTATTTGGTGTGTTCACTGGAGAAAAGTAAATATCAATTCACATAACTGCATGAAAGGAAAGGTATAGTTATACAAGTTGGGAAGTGGGAAAAACTGGAGAGATGAAGATTATTTAAAAGATGCCGATTTCAACATCTTTCATTCCTCATATTTCAAATTGATACTGATTAGTTTAAAGTTGAGTTAAGAAATATAGATTTATCAAGATTGATAAATATAACATAATATAACAAATATGGAAAAATAATGAAAATAAGAATTCTTGAACATAAGTTATAATTCTTATCATTCAAATAAAAGAAATAAAATAAACTGAGCACAGAATATATCTCAAAACTGTCTAAATATCTGACACATATACACTCATGTAATTGCTTAGATAACTTCAAGGTAGGTAGTATTGTTATCACTTTTATTTATCAGAAAACTGAAGCCTAAGGAAATCAAATTTTGCAAAAGAAAAACAACAAAAAACAGCAATCACAACAAAAAACGTTACCAAATCAGAAAGTAACAGGAACAGAATTCAAACCCATGTATTCTCCTTCCGAATCTCTGTTGTCAACCACCAAATTATCTTAACAGGGAAAGGGTCAATAGATGCAATTTAAAACACAAAGAAGGACTGGGGGTGTGGCTCAGTGATAGAATACTTGCTGGGCACTCAAAGGGCCCTGGTCCCAATCCTCAGTACTATAGAAAAGTAAATAAATACAACACCAAGAAAAAGGCATTTTCTAGTTAATTTTAAAATCCTGTAAAAAAAAAAAAAAGAAAGAAAAAAGAAAGAAACCAGCAACCTGTGTCTTTATTCACCAGATTCAGGCCCAGCTGGGTGTGAAGATGAGATGTTAAATCTACTTTTTATTTTAGTTTTATGAGAAGCTTGGAAGTGCTTTGCCATGTACAAAAGCTTTTACATTAAAAAAAAAAACTAAAACCAAATAAAGCCCTAAAGCTTTTAAATGCATTCAAAAAGTAGGAAACACACAAAACATTCCTAGTAATTGTTTTCTAAGGTGGGATAAGGCAGGAAACTATACACATGTTTCCCATCCTCTCTGTGGGCTTTTCAAATTTCCTGCAGTTACTTTTGTCTTCTAAATTGTGGGAATCTCAATGAGTAGGTGACATTGTTCAAAACAGTAGGACTTGTTAATCCATGCATTGAAAAACAACTGCCTGGGATACCGTTGGGGAACTGTGACAAGAAGTCTAGCTCGGTTTTTACCAACCAGTGGCCCTCCAAATCAACTTAGATTCCTGTCTTCTCCATCCCTTTGTTTTTCTCTTCTCCCCCCACATGGCAAAGTAGATACCTCTAAGTGGTTACATCAAGTAGTTTGTCACAGGTTGTACACTTTTCTTTTTAGTCTTTT
Organism: Microtus ochrogaster; assembly: GCF_000317375.1. Classification (NCBI taxonomy): domain Eukaryota; kingdom Metazoa; phylum Chordata; class Mammalia; order Rodentia; family Cricetidae; genus Microtus; species Microtus ochrogaster. The sequence continues at coordinate 922,084 of NW_004949115.1, forward strand.
AAATATCAGAATCAATTCCAGAACATTAGAAACAGCTTTTATCTGAGGCTTTCATGCAACAGATCCCAGATATGCTACATTTAGCGTGACCAAGATAACAAAAAGAAAAGCCTGCCTTCTTGAAAAACACTACAATTCCTCCATACAAGGCATTATTTATGGGCAGATAATTCATCTTGACAGCTTCAGAGGGATTGAATTTCTTTGGTCATACTATGAAGGATACCCTCTGCTGGTCCAGTTCAAGACCTCTCACAGTTAATTGTGCGTTTGATCAACCTAAAAAGGTGAATCTGAATCAACTTTCAGCATCGAAATTTCAAATGGGAATAACTCAATGTAACCTTGACTTTATGTGGGCCATTGTAGCTCCACTCAATGGCTATGCTGTTAGAAACAGAGCAAGGAACTTCAGTGTTGTCTACCTAGCAATGCAATTCAGACACCACCACCCCTTCATTTGGAAAGAAATCATCAGAGGGACTCGAGGACAATACAAATAGTAAAGCTATGGAGAAAAGTACTTCTTCCTCATTTCTGTTACAAGAGGGCTACCTTATGTACAGATTATGCTGTTTTTTTGTGAGCAAATTGCAATGTTTGTATGCTTTGGCTTTTGAAGCCTAAGAGGAGAAATAAAAACAGAGTTGATGCTCATTTCGCCATTCTAGTGTATACATGAAGCTAGCAACTTGCCAATTTAGAAAATGTCCATGTTCATATATTCCCTCCTCCCTCTTTTCGACTGGACTCCTGGAGTTCAGACTGGTGCTGGTTGTGAATCTCTGCACCTGGTTGAAGGCTCTATGATGATAGTTGGGGTATTCACCAATCTGATTACAGGAGAAGGCTACTTCAGGCTCCCTCTCCACTATTGCTAGGAGTCTTAGCTGGGGTCATCCTTGTGGATTCTTGGGAATTTCGAGCAGGGGAGGTCTGGATCATGATGGAGAAATCTACAATGACAGCTGAACGAAGCCTGTGGAAATTCATGAACTCTAGACTGACAACTGTGGAGTCTCCATAGGACTGAACTACGCCCTCCATATGCGGGAGGCAGTGGTGAAGCTTGGACTATGTGAGGACCAGAATCTATCCCTGGTGCATGAGCTAGCTTGCTGAAGCCCATTCCCTAAGGTGGGATGTCTTGCTCAACCTTAATGCAAAGAGGAGGGGTTTGGTCCTGCCCCAACTTAATGTGCCAGACTTTGTTGCCGCTCCATCAGAGCCCTTGCCCACTGGGAGGAGTGGATGTGAGGTGGGCTTCTGGAGGAAGAGTCTTGGGGGTGGAGGGGAGAAGAACTGTGGTTTTAATGTAAAATGAAATTTAAAAACTATAAATTTAAAAAAAGAAAATGTCCTTGTACTGATAAACTGCACAAATGTTTTACTCACCAGACTATAAGGGGACTCAGAAATTCTTAGCTTTTTTTGGGAAAAAAATGCAGTAAAGATTGAGCTGCTCTAGAGAAGTTATGTATTATTAGTCTTTTAAGGAAGAGAACTTCCTTGTATACCATTTACCTAAACATTAGTATCAGGACATACTGACTGAGCTTTCTAGTTGCCTAAAATTGTAATCTTGGTACCTAGGAATTTATATTCAAGAAATAAGGACTTGAAATAATGGCCTTAGATATTGTTGGAATGTTATCAGGTTCAGAATTATTAGATGCAAAGTCTTCAAGAAACATTGAAAATCCCCAAGTAAGATAATGTAAATCCATGACAAGTTCTTAATTCAGAAAATGTCTTAAATATTCTCATAGGCCAGGAGGTGGTGGTCCATACCCTTATCCTTGGACTAGGAAGGCAGAGGCAGGAGGGTCTCTGTGAGTTAAAGGACAACAAGAGCTAGTTCCAGGACAGGCTCCAAAACTACAGAGAAACCCTGTCTCAAAAACCAAAACCAAAAACAAGCACAAAAGAATAGTCTCATGAATATTTGTAGCAGTAATATCTCTTTTTTTAAAAAAAATCAATATTTAGGTGTGCATTCAAAGTACTGGCTTTCATCATTCCATTTTCATATGCAGGTGTCATTATTCCTTGTTATATTCATTCTCCATCAGCCACTGCTCTTCTGCTTCTCCTCCCCTCTCCCATTAGTTCTCTTACGTTCTTTCCTCATCCCCCTTTTTGCTTTCTTATTATATGTATTCCATTACCTTCTCTACATCCTATGTCATCCCTTAAGATCTCTTTCTCTCCTGTAATTGATCCTATGCGTAGTATTATGATGTACAAACACATAAACATACAAACATACACAGATATTTAATTTTAAATCTGGCTTCCTCATATGAGACATGTTGCCTGTGTAGAGTCTGACTTACATTGTTTAACATAATGATTTTTGGTTGTACCTATGTTCCTGAAAATGTCCTGATTTCATTTTTCTTTACAGCAGTATACAATTCCACTATAAATAAATGTGTATTTATTACGTTTTCTTTAAGAATGATTGCATCTGTTGTTGGATATCTAGTTTACATTTCCTGGCTCCTGTGACTAGTGAAGCTGTAATCCATGTAAACAAAGATTTGCAAGTTTCTCTGGGGTACACTGATTTAGGAGCTTTCTGGTTGATATCTTTCTGTAAGATCATTTTACTGAGGTTGTCAGGCAAGAAGTTTCATACAGTTTCATATCAAGGAGTTTCATAGAGCTGGCTGCAGGTCTAAGGATGTGATATAAGAGTCTAATTGACAGTTCCCTAGTCTTGCAGTTTCCCAAAGTGTACATTTCCTTCTATAGCAAGGATTTGGTGAAATGTTCAATTTCTTTTCTTACACCTAGGGTAAAAGACATAGGAATTTGGTGCAGCAGCTAGAACTACATTGAGTAACATTGGATCCTTCTTGAAAGTCCCAAGATCCTCAGAGTATATATTGAGAAATGTTTTATAGTTTACTCAAGTGTAAATGTTCTAATTTTATAAATATCTATAACTGATTCTTGTGGGTATAGCTCAGTTCCTCTTACATGAGTCTTTGTACCACTGAAAGTATATGAAACAACAGTTTTCCAAGAATATGACAGTGGACCTGCATGTCTGAAACACTTAAGAGCAGAGAAACACACAGTTTGTGCTTCACTACTCCTGGCTTTCTGCCTCTGGATAATTTTCCAACACTAGTACAAGGGTATATAGTCCAAGTATAAAGCAGCAGTCTCATTACAGGAAGTGAAGAGAAATTGGAGTTATGCTTTGCTATTGTCACTGAAAATTGGGAGGTGGGCTGGGGGTGGGCTTTAAAATTCTGTGGTAGTGCGCTTGGGTTTTTTTTAATCCAAATCTTAGGTTTTCATGTTCAGGACTATGTTCAGAAACATTGGTTAAAAGACTTGGGAGTTAATCAGAGAGTTCAGAATTTATGTCATGCTGAAGATAGACTGGAGTGGTTTTGCCGAAGAAAATGACGTTGAAGAACATGCCAGACATTCACATGGGATATGAGGATGACTACATTTAGAAACAAGAACCACAATGGAAGAGCAGGGGCCGTTTGTAGCCTGTTCTATCACAAACAAAACTTAAAACTAACAATGTTTTCTCCTAAGGGTCTTTGATCTTAGTTGACATGTTTTTGTTTTTTGTTTGTTTTAAGGTTTACAGTGCTAGGAATGAATTCCCTCCTGTGGATGGGGCTCAAGTTCAATCAGGAACAGCTGGTTAATTTCATAGCTGTAGTACTACTAGTTCACAAAAGGACATAGCTTGCCTAGTAGATTGGTCTCATAGTTAGTAGGGTTTCCAGCCAATAAATTCTGCCTCAGTCTCCTAAGTGCTAGAAATACAGACACACAACAACACATCCAGCTGGTATTCTAGGAATTTTACTGTTTTGCAGAACAAAGTTACTCTTTGAAAGAAGATAACGGAACTCAGAGTATCTAAAAAGTATCATCTACAGTGTCTAGCACAAAATAAATTAATAGATATGTGAAACCAGGAGAATGCAAACAATATTATTAAAAATTATTGGGAGATATAGAAATTATCTGGCCATTAAAATTATCAAGAATAGGGTTTTTCAGAGTTTCTCTGTGTAGTCCAAACTGCCCTAGAATAACCTCTGATCTCAGAGATCTGCTTGCCTTTGCCTCCCAAGTGCTAGGATTAAAGGTATGCTCCACTACCACCTGGTATGTTAAGAAAACATTTTAAACTCTTATTACAAGTATGTCTTGGAAATTAGAAGCAAAAAGGGGAAATTCTGTAGAGAGAAATAAAACTTCAACAAAGGGGAAAACAACTTTTAAAAGAATCAGATGAAACTGAGGGGTGGGTGTCAAAAAGCAAAAACAAACAAACAAACAAAACCTACAGATAGTCAATTTCTTATAGCTTATCAGAGGAAGGAAACAATAAAAATAAAAAGTTATAACAACCTGTGCATGAATCTGCCTCAGTCACTATAGATACAATTCTGATTGCTTAAAAGTCACAATTAAGTAGTCAATGCCTATCCTAGTAAGTAACATAGTAAAAAAAAACATTTTGACCATTATACAAAATTCTATAGGACATTGATTCAATGCAATTCTGGAAACACTATTAGTATGTATTTATTTATTTATGGTAGAAATTTGTAATCAGATTATAAATTTTATTTAGGAAATCAAAAGACTTCCTAATAGTGAGACTATATAGGAAAAGAAAAACTAAAGGACTTTAAGACCTTATAGAACTTAAGACTTTATAGTGAACACCAAAATGTGACATTGATGTCAAGAATAAAACCAAATAGATCACTGGGAAAGAGAGTGGTCATATATAAACTCACATACAGTGTTTCAGGGACCGTACAAAGCAATTTACTGGAACAAAGCAGTAAATTGGAACAAAACAATTGACACTAGAATAATTGAGTATCCACGTGGAAGAAAATCCTCCATTATCATAGTATCTCGTGTAGCAAACAGAAGCAGTATGGAACATGTCTCATAGATGTATAAAGCCACAATATCTTCATACAGAGAACATGTGCTATAAGGAAAAAATGCTGTTAACTTAGTCAAAACAAAAAACTTCTGCTCATCAAATGACAACACTAAATGAAAAAAGCAAGCAGAAAACTAGATGAAAATATTTATAATATATGATAAATAATTTATATATAAATTATATATACATATATGATTTCATATATATGAAAGAATTTGTGCCGGTAGTAAACAAAGACCTATCCAGGAAAACTGAATAAAACACTTGAAAATAAAATTCATGAAAGATAGCTGATTAGGTAATAAGAACACAAAAGGATACTCAGAGCCATTGCTTTTTCAGGAAAATGAAAATTAAAAAACTATATTGGGACAATTTTGACATACTCATTATAATTGCTAAGGAAAAATAATGATAATGAAAATTTGAAAAGCATATAAAACAACGGTTCTTCTCAACCTTCCTAATGCTGTGGCCCTTTAATACAGCTCCTCCTGTTATGACCCCCAACCACAAAATTATTTTTGTTACTCCTTCATAACTGTGATTTTATTGTTATAAAATATACTGTAAGTATCTGATATGCAGGATGGTCTTAGGGAACCCCTGTGAAAGGGTCATTCTAACCCTCAAGGAGGTCACGACTCACAGGTTAAGAATCAATGATATAGAGCAACCAGAATGCCCATAACTTTAGTAGTGGGAGGCAAAAATGCCATAAATTTGGAAAGTTATTCAGAAATTTCTTATATACTTAAACATATCTGCCCCATAATAAATACTTCCACCTGCATGCGGTTATCCAAGATTTGAAAACATTTGTTCACAAAGACTTCTTTAAGAATGGCATGACATCTTCACTGATAACGATCAAAATGTAAGACTAAGCTAGAAGTCTACCATAAAGAAAATAATAAATAGCTCTGTATTCATAAAATAAATTAGTATTCAGAAGTAAAAACTGATGAACGAGTGAATTAGTAGGCATTTTTTCACAAAATAACTGCCTATGTTTACAAAAATCAGATCACATTTACTCAGTGGTGATAGGGATAACATGGAGAGGTTGAGGGAATTTTCTGGCATCATAGAAATATTCTATATTGTGCTAGGAATATGTGAAAGTAGACATATGCTTTGTATGGAATGGCACACTGAAGACCTTAGCTTTCCTATAAATGTAAAATTATAATTTGTCTAATTCTTGTAACTCCTTAAAATTGATTTTAATAATATATAGATTCAAAGCAATAAAGTAGTTGAATTACCAACAAGTTCATAAGACAAAGAAGACAGGAAAGGAGATAAATAGCAATGGGAAATTATAAGTAGAAATTGCAAAACAGTAAACTAGTCATTTATATTAATAATAATGCTAAAAATGACAGATTAAGCATGTCAGTTAAAAGATAGATGTGTACAGATGGGTTTCTTAAGTAATTAACAACATACTATTTAAGAGACACACTTTAGCCTAGTAGTGGAGGTGCAAACCTTTAATCCCAGCACTTAGGAGGCAGAGGCAGGAGGAACACTTAGTTCAAGGCAAGCCTGGTCTACAGAGCAAGTTCCAGGACAGCCGGGGCTACAAAGAGAAACCCTGTCTCAAAAAGCCTAAAACCAAAACAGAGAATGAGAGAGAGAGAGAGAGCGAGAGAGAGAGAGCGAGAGAGAGAGAGGCAGACAGACAGAGACTTTAAACATATGGACACATACACCTTGCTGTATAATTTAAAAAAATACATAAATGCACACTGAAGACCTTAGCTTTCCTATAAATGTAATTTAAATATAAATTATATTCCTATAAATATAATTTAAAAAAATACATAAATCCATTACTATAACCAAATATCAGAGAATGTAGCCTTAAAAAAAGAGAGAGGAAAATCACCATAAGAGAGTACTAATTATGCCATTGATGAGGGTAGGCTATCCTGTGTCTTATCCAAGGCTAGCAGATAAACAAGACTATATTATAATGACAAAAGCTTGAATTCATCAGAATGACAAAGCAAGCATAAGGCTTTGTTTACTCAATAACCTGTCTTCCAAATAAACAAGAAAATATTGATACAAATAAAATTTTGAGAAAATTTACATAGTTATAGGAATTTTTGGGTTGTTTCTTAGTGAGGTAGGTAGCTTTTAATTTTTAAATTACATTTATTTATTTATTTATGTTCATTTATGGCTGTGCACAAAAATTGAAGTCAGTGTATATCTTATAGAAATCCATGGTTCTTTCCTTGCACTTTGTGGGTCCAGGGGAGGTAATTCAGGTGGGCAGCTTGGCAATAAAGCTGTACCCCAGAACGAATTTGCCAACTCAAGGGGAGGTTGTTCGTTTGTTTTTATTCTGGGAATAGAACCCAGGGCCTTGACAGTGCTAAATGTATGCTGTGTGCCTCTGAGCTTGACTCCCAACCCCTCGCGGTGGGAGATGTTTATCTCTATTCTGATAATACTGGTCAGAACAAGAAGATAAGATACTAGCCATGCGGTGGTGGCGCACGCCTTTAATCCCAGCACTTGGGAGGGAGAGGCAGGCAGATCTCTGTGAGTTCGAGGCCAGCCTGGTCTACAAGAGCTAGTTCTAGGACAGGCTCCAAAACCACAGAGAAACCCTATCTCGAAAAACCAAAAAAAAAAAAAAAAAAAGAAAGAAAGAAAGAAGATAAGATACTAATAAGATTATGGAAGATTTAAATAACCTTATCGAATTTACATAACAGAACACTGCTGTGTGAAATCCTTCTGTATATGTGTTGCTTTAATTGATTAATGAATAAAGAAGCTGCCTTGCCCTGTGATAAGGCAGAGTAGAGCTAGGTAGAGAAAAATAAACTGAATGCTGGAGAAAGAAGGAGGAGTCAAGAGAAGTCATGTAGCCCCACCAGAGACAGATGCCAGACAGAACCTTGCTGGTAAGCCACAGCCATGTGGCAGTACACAGATTAATAGAAATGGGTTAATTTAAGATATGAGCTAGCTAAAAAGACAAGCTATTGGCCAAACAGTATTACAAATAATATAGTTTCTGAGTGATTACTTTGTGGTCTGGGCAACCGGGAACAATCAAGTGGTTTCCTACTACAGAATACTACATCTAACTACTGTTAAATACATTCTCTAAATGTGAAAATTAACACTTATCAAAATAGATCAGATTTTAGATCTTAAAACGATAATCAGTAGATTTTAAAAGGCTAAAACACTAAAATAGAGAAAGAAGAATCAGTTAAATTAAATGCCCAATTTTGAAGGGAAATTAAGTAAATCTATCCAGTCTGGAAATAGATGGACAGGCATTCGAAAAGGAAAGAAAGAGAGAAAGAGAGAAAGAGAGAAAGAGAGAAAGAGAGAAAGAGAGAAAGAAAGAAGGAAGGAAGGAAGGAAGGAAGGAAGGAAGGAAGGAAGGAAGGAGTGGGAAAAGTAGAACAGAGGAACAGAAGAAAATTATTTAAGAAATCGTGAATGAAGATATCCAAGAACTACAAGACTGGCATCATCATTAGATCAAAAGTTTCCAATGTGTTCCCTGCATAGTTAGGGAAAAAAATGCCACTGTGTCTCGGTCTCTGACCCTGTCCCTGTCTCCTCTCTATTTCTATCCCTTGCACACATGCACACACACACACACATAAATGCAGTCAAATTATTGTAAAATTTCAGTTCCCTGGGAATTAAAAAGTACCTAAAAGTGTACAAATTTAAAGAAATCAAGTCACTTAAAACAAATGAGAACTAAGATGTCTCAGTTTTTGCTACAGCTCTGTATACTTGGGAAATGACGGCATTTGAACTGAAGGGAACTTTATTTTTCTACCAAAAATCCTATCCATAGTCAAAGGATCAATTCAAAGAAACCTCTTCGTCCCATGCACCTTTTCACAGGAGACCCATTAAAGATGAGCTTCAGCAAAAGAAAAGAATAAACAAAGAATAATCAGTCACAGTATTCAGGAAATGTATCTAAGCTAAAGGACCAGTCAGTGATGACAACCCAGAGAGAACAATTGCAATTTGAAGCAGTTGGCCAACGGATGTAACAAGATTTCTCCTGGCTCCAAAGGGTCAGGATAGAAGATCTTTGGGGAAAAACCAATAAAGACACTTCAGGGAAGGCATTGAAAAGTGAAAGAAAAATTTACTATTAACTATGGGAAAATAGCTGCTCAGCACACACTGTGCTGCCCAACTTTGCTCTCAAGTGAGCAATTTTCGAGCATCTATAATAATGTAAACACTGCTCACTGATTTGAATAAGAAGAATGCTCTGAGTACACAAAGAGGTCTGGGAATCCAAAATGGCAACAGAGAATAAGAATGGAATCCCAGTGTTTTGTTTTTGGAAATAAATAGGTAACACATGGAGCTAAAATGCTAAAAGCAATAGGACACAGATATTATTCAAAGTGATGAGGCATCAAGCTAAAAGGTCAAAAGGAACTGAGCCTGAGGAATGGAGAGTAGGCAAAACAGAATAGAGAACAACCATTTCCCATAGGCCTGCATGTTTGCTTGTTTACTTGTGCATTGAGCTCTTGTTATTTCTGTTTTCTCATTCACAAATATAGATAGAAAAATCACTGATGTTTTTAAAATAATAAAAGAAATGTTAGAAAAAAAAAAACCCTGGTGACCAGAAAACAATCAAGGAAAGCCTCTAATGTAAAAGAAGTTGAATCAATAAAGACGGTCTTTGAACATGAGATTCTCTATGTGAAAGGGAAGACAACTGGAAACGGCTCTCACACAAACCACATGCAACTGGCTTCACAGATACTGTAAAGAAAAGGGCCTAGAGGACAGGGGTTCAAAGTTAAAAAGATGAGTTTTGAAAAAGAAACAAAAATTCCAATGAAAAGGTTGAGAGGTAAAGAGAAGGAAACTTCCTATTCTTTGTGTATATACAAAGTAGAGATGGAAAATAAGAAAAATAGTTAGAACAAAAGATAGAGCAATGCAGAGAAAGATCATTTCTCTACACATGAAAGTGACATTTTATAAATTAAACGTTTCTAAAGCTACTTGCCTTAATGATTTTAAGAATTCCTAGTAAAAATAATTAGGCCCAAATGAGTGAAATGTGATTGGCATAAAATTTATCAAAATCAGATTCTAGAAGACAATAGAAAAATGCCTCTAATGTTCTAGGACACGTGTTCTCATCCACAGTTTTAAACCAAGAGAAATGTATCAATTAAGTAAGGGAATAAAATAAAGACATTTTTCAGACAAGGAGAAACTAAACAGGCTTACTTCACTGAACTCACTTAAAAATCGTTGTGGCAAAATGAAAAAGAAACTGAGAATAAAGAAGTGGGATCAAAGAAAAAGTAAAGAAAGCTTGGAATCTCAAGAAGTCCTTGATCAGTCACTATATTGCAGCAAGTATTGGAAAAATAAAAGGGGTCTCTGGGAGAATGTTCACTAGCATTGATGTGCAGTAAGCCAGGGCAGTGGAGACCATCTGTCACAGTTGTAGGCTATAAGAGGATGCAATTTAAAATCCCCAAATTTAAAATGATGTAAAACAAAATAAAAGTTGGACAGCTTTTATTTTTTATTGCCACTATATACCAACAATTCTTTTTTTTTAAAAAAAAAAAAAGCAACAATAAATTATCTATCCCGGAAAAACTCTTTTGGCAACCTTTCTAAAGAATTGCTGTACTTGTTTTGGAGTCAGCATGATTGGATCCACCCTCCCCACCTGGCCTCAGCCAGTAGATATGTCAATGGCATCTAGCAAAAACAAATGGGAAAGATTAACACTAATACTATAATTAAATGTTTAATAGGTTGAAAATATTAGAAAAATACATAAACAAGCCAGGCAGTGGTGGCACTGTCTTTTAATAACAGTACTTGGGAGGCAGAGGTAGGCTGATATTTGTAAGTTTGAAGCCAGCCTGGTCTACAGTGTGAGTTCCAGGACAGGCTCAAAAGATACAGAGAAACACTGTCTCAAAAAAAAAACCCTCAGAAAAATAAACATGGAATACTATGTACACTGGAGAATAGAAATGGTACAATTGAATGTGATCTGTAGCATATTCTCCATTGATAAGAGGAACAACTATGTAATAATTCAATTTGGTTGTACAATGAACATGGTAGTTATAATGATAGAAGCAATCATATGTTACTTAAGTATGAGTGCCTAACAGGATGCAAATATTACTTGTTACTTAATTATAATTACTTAACACTATATAAAAATAAAAGCACGGCTTGCACAGATTAAGACATAGTTGCTGACAAGGAGTGGGTGCAGGAAGAGGGTGTGTCAATGTGTCCATCTTACCAAGTGATATCAGCAGATAGGGAATTAGAGGAGGTTGAGCTACATTGCAAAGGCAACTAGGTGTGGGGGTGAGAATGCAGATATAAACTATTCTGAGAGGAGCATTGACTAGATATATATGCTAGTTATAGGGTAGAACTAGCATAACAGTATATTAATAGAAAATATCTCAAGGTAATTAGGATTTCATTACGTTATCCTATTACTTGGTGATATGAAAAAACATATGAGAAAAATTTAAATGTTTGGAAAGAGATTGCAACTAAGGAGGAAGATTGAGGGTAATGAGGTGTGGGCAGGAGAGAATTGCTTTTCCTCTTTTTTTACTATAAACCTCTCTATGCTATTTGATCCTTTGATTATGTATTTAACCTATTACTGTGCTAAACTTATTTAAAGTTTTAAAAAATGAGTAACTTTGAAAAAATTTATAATAAACTCTTATAGAATAAAAAATATACTCTCTAGTCTGTAGTATGCTGTGTTAACAATTTATGGAGCTGGGCAAACTGTTAAGCTGATAAACCACTGGCCATACAAGCGAGAGGAGAAGAATTGGGATCCCTAACACCCACGTAAATGCCATGTCGGAATGGAAGTCCGCCTGGCATTCCAGTGCTCAAAAAAGGATGATAGGAGATCCCTGAGCTAGCCAGACCTTACCAGTGAGCTCTCAATCTGACTGGTCGACTCTGCCTCAGTGAAGAAGGTGGAGAGAGACCTCAAGGAAGGTTCTTGACATCAACATTGAACTTACACAAACACACATTGTAGGCTTGCATGTGTGCATCCAAACACCCAAACACTGATCGACATAAAAACATATGCCCCACACAGAAACACATACAAAACAATGCTGTAGGAATTTAGCAGAGTTACTATATCCGGATAGACAGTAGAAGTGCTTTGACTTTGAAGAAACCTTGTGGAAACGAGTAATTGTTTTCCATGATTTGTAGAATTGTTTTGCTGAAGGGGACACTGCAGCCATCCCATGACTTTGGTCACAAGACACCTCAGGCACATCTGAGGGCCCTGTATTATTATTGTGTATTGTAAATGATACATAATAAAGGACTAGACTCATGGGGACATGTGATGCTCTCCTTGAGTAAGATATGTAAATTATATTAGGGACCTTGGTATGAGGAAGTACTTTGTGTAACAATCCATAAATATGCCTTTGTATGGCTGTTTGGGGTTCAGTCCATCAGACAGGCTGGACCTTCCTGCTGCCACACAGGCCTTAAATTTCATCTTGGAGTGCCTTCTTCCACTGACCGAAGCTCCACACGGTACACTCTGACAAAACAAATTTTTAAAGAATTTACGAAAGTGCCATGTAAGGGATAGAGTGCAACTCTGCAGCCAATATAACCATGTGTTTAGAAGACTGCTATTTCTATTTGTCTGAGTTAGTCAATGACTGATGCTAAAGAGCAGTTAAGTCTCCATAACCATCCATGTCCATGATGGGATTTCATTGTAGCCCAAAGAGACAAGAATTCAGAACTTGAAATACCCAAAGTAGGTTAGTAGCATATGTTGTACCATCATTGATGGTTAGAAAAAAAAAACATAAACCATATATGCTTTTCCTTAAGAGCCTCAGAGAAATTAATATACCTTAATACGAATTATAGGGAGCAAGCTAACTGGCCATCTCTTTAAGATAACATTTGGGTAGCCATTTTAGGTAAAGGATTTATACTGTAAAAATCAAGATTCTATTATTATATCTAAAATAATCACTTTATTTAAAATAATTTCTAAAGAATGAGTTTGTACAATACATAATTCTCAAATTTCTTTAAAAGGAATCTTGTTTTTATAACTATAAAAATATTGCTGTTGAATACCACTTACCCACACAATACACAAATTCATGTCAAACCTGTTTTCTAGATATAAAAGTGCTCTGTAACTAACTCTCCTCTAATTTTATTACATAGCCACTGCCACTAATAGGAGCGAAAGGAATGAGGACACATATAACAATGTCATGGGTCAAGGTTTTCCCCATAGAATGTCTGCAATCCAACTTTTATGTAAGTTATATAAACAATGTCTTGCTTTATTCCTTTCCCCACACTAAAACCTTAATTTAGGAATAATTTACAGACCCGCTGTCTACCATAGAATGATATCAGAAGCACATGCTACTGGCTGCTCTCTCTACATGCATTTCTCTCTAAAACATCCTTTTATAGCTTGCTTTGTTATCAAAGCTAATTGTCTTTTGTTGTTTTTCTTTTTTGTTTCGATTTCTCCTTTCCCCCTACCAATCCCTTAGGCCAGCAGTTCTCAACCTGGGGGCTGTGACACTTTTTGGCGCGGGGAAGGAAGGGGTGTCACATAACAGGTATCCTACATATCCTGAAGCAGCAATGAAAATAATTTTTTGGTTGTGGGTCACCACAAAGTTAGAGGGCCGTAGCATTAGGAAGACTTTAGGTCTACCACTGGCAACCATGGCATTACTAATTGTACCCAATCAGTAGCATTGTTTCTTTGTTGAAGAAAAAACTTCTGATATTTTAGGTAGCACATCAAAATTCTTCCTCAATTTTCAGATCTCATTTTTTTCCCCACTGTAGCCTGACTCTGCTTCTAAGTGGCACTGCTCTAAATGTCTCTTATTAATGATTTTCAGTATGCAAATGCTACTTGCCTTCCATGTTCAGCATGAGATGTGAGAAATAATGCCGGGGCTTAAGAAAATAAACTTGAAAGTCTTAGGCATGACTTGGCAAACAAAGTCCAAATGGGATGTTTATTAGGAAAGCCCAGTCCTTCTGAAGAAAGACGCCAGTGATGCGAGGAAATGGGCCCACAGGCTGAAGAAGCCCACTCCTATAAATCAACACAAGCTTCTAGTTCTGTTTGAAGAGGTTAATTGAGGGAATACCTCGAGAACGCATGCTCTGGTGTCTTCTGTCTCTAAGAGGCAAAATGCATTTGTCAGGCACTTGTCTGAAAAGATAACTTGTAGACAGTCTAAGCACACCTGCTTTGTCTAAGTCCCACAACCATAATTGCATTTTCCAACAGACAATAGACTTGTTTTTGTGGATACCACACTAAGTATATGCGGACACTTAATTGTCCTAATTTAACAACTGATTGTGATTTAAAAATGAGATTGGTTTTCTGCTACAATAGCAGAGCCTGGCTTCTCTACACCCTGTGCTTTCTCATTTAATAACTATAAGAGGTCGCACAATATTCTCTATGACAACCACCTCTGTTCAAAAGGAACACTGAGCACACACAGTTGAATCTTAATTAACTCGGGTCATAGGAGAAAGGCAAGGTGGGGATTAAGTCTAATTCTCCAGGTAAGCCCTACAATGCACTTTTATCCACTCATTTCTACCTCTTTCCTAATCACGGGTTTTATGCGGACCCTTGATAATTACGTACATGCAGAGATTTACGTTTCACTTCCTTTCTTATCCCTAATGAGCAAAGAAGTAAGGAGGGGGAAACAAGAAGAGAGGTATTACTGCTAATAGGGCACATAGTCAGTCACTAGGTCTGAAAATTTCCGCGAGTTTATTATTAAGACTGTAAATTAGGAGTAGAAGTAAATACATAAATAATAACTGTCAAATGAGTAAGTTTCACTGCACAATTGTATCTAGTGTGTGAAATATAACCAGAAACTATGTAGTTCCAGGTCCAGAAGTAGCCATTTCAGCAGAGTTACTCATGATATTGCCTTATCTTCCTTTGAAATCTTTCTAATCCCAAATTTCAGTTTCTCATCTAGGAAATAGGGCTTCAAATTGTGCCATGGTGAGTTTGAAGAAAGAGTAATAATTATCAAAGCAGCTATTTTGTACAAAAGTTTTCACAATCACTCTGCTGGTCATTTAGCTATGATCCATAGACATTCCGGGCTTCATCCACTAAGTTTCCCTGGGAAAGGAAGCATCCATAGTCTCCGGTTCTTAGCCATGTGAATGTCCCTGTAGATGAGGCTCACCCTGCAACCGTCAGCAGCGGTTGGGAGTAATCCTAGGCCAGAATGCCATTTTCTCTGCCCAGCGCACACAAGCAATGAAAACTACTGTCTATGGGAGGAGGTGCGCCAGCAAATAAAGAAATAGCCCTTGCTTCATTTGCAATGTTCCTCTCTCCTGGTCCCTTCACTGTTTATCTGTAAAATGAGGCAGATGGAAGAGGTGCTCTCTCAGGTACCATCCAGGGAGTCGGAAATTCTTCTCATAAAGCTTGCCAGTTTACCCTTTTTTATTTTTTTTCCTTGGAGCTTTGCTCTCGACAGAAAATCAAAACATCTGAAGTCAGCTCAAATGGCTGAATAGGAAAAATAAACACAGTCTTTTCCCTCTCTGGGTACTTTTATCATCCCCTATAGACAAAATGCTGAAATTAACGTGGATGCAAGTTAGAATTTCTATATTCAAGACCAATATCTTTGTCTGGTGATCTTACAAATTTTACCAAGGCGAGTCCTTATGTTAAGGGAAACTTGAAAGCAGGCCAGCAAGATGTCTTAACAAGGAGAAGTGTGTGTCACACAAGCCTGACAACAGCCTGAGTTCAATCCCCACAACTAGTGATGGAAGGAGTCAGTTCTCCAAAGCTGCCTGTCTTTCTGACCTCCACATGCATTCACGTAACTGCTCTCTGCTCTCTGAGGGCGCATGCAGGTGCAAGCACACATGCGTGTGTACACACACACACACACACGCATGTAAACAAAACCTAAATGTAAATTAAAAATAGAACTAAAACAAATAAAATATTACTGTGTAACAGTGACTCACATTGGTCTTGAGGACAAATATTTTTCCACTGTAAAATACTGTTGTTATTTTTTACTTACAGATAAGATACACACTCAGAAAGAACTGATCACTGTTATCTATATTCCAGAATAAGTCAACAGTGAATTTCTAAGAAGAGTTCAGGCACAACAAAAACATGTGTGAATAGGTAAATAATATGTGTTTATATATGACAAGGAGGTGTCATGACAAGGTAATAATCAATTTGAAATAGGCAAGGAACATGACCAGAACACAGTGCAAGAGGGGCAACACATGGGGGGGGGGTCAAGTTCAAGGGCCAGATCATAAAAAAAACTGTTATTAATCTATTACATAGCTTCATAGTGTGTCCCCAAGTGTGCTATACATGTGCAATGTAGTTTTGGTTAATATAATTTTAATAGTTCTGCATTTCTTTTAGTATAGTCAAGAAAAAATAGACATTCAAAACTATTGTTTCACAGATGTTATTTCTCAGGACAAAGTCAGATTTTTAAATGAGTAAATTTTTTTAAAAAAATACTGCCTAAAGAATATTACAGATGGTACATAGGTATGGCAATAAAGGAACAGAAAGAAAAAGAAAATATACATGTGAAGATCAGATTACTGATATGGGAAGTGGTAGTCTATGGTGTCTCTTGTAGGGATTTTAGGCAGTGGATTGAAACTATTAGATTAACAATTTCGAACTGTCTACGTGGCTTGGAGTGTTGTATGAGGTTTTACTCTTTTGGGCTCCTTTGTTGGGGGACCTGCCACCCAGCTCCCAAATAAATCTCACATGGAGGCTATTTCTTGTGAATGCTTGACCTTAGCTTGACTTGTTTCTTGCTAGCTTTTCTTAAATTAATCCGTCTACTTTTTCCCTCTGGACATTTCTCTTTCTTAATTCTGTATATCTTAACTTTCCTTCTTACTCTGTGACTAACCGGGTGACTGTGTGGCTGGCCCCTGATGTCATCCTCTCCTTGTTCTCTCCTTTGTTCTTCTTTTTTACCTTCTCCCAGATTTTTCCTTCTATGTATACTCTCTCCCTGCCAGCCCCACCTATCCTTGTGCCTGCCTCACTATTGACAGTCCGTCTCTTTATTAGGAGCATCAGGTATTTTTGACAGGCACAGTAACACAGCTTCACAGAGTTAAACAAATGTAGTGGAAGCAAAAGTCACACACCTCAAAATAATATTCCCCATTGGAGGACAGATTAAAGGAGAGTAGCTGGTCAAGAAAGGATTGAAGTAAAGCCTGAACTGAGGGAGTAGCAGTGACCTGGGAGGAACAGATAGATACGAAGGGTTTTAGTACTGCTTAGTGACCAAGTATACCAACCTTTGATCCAACCTGTAAACAAGAAACCATACTAAGTTATGTCTGTGATGGGGAAACTGAGGAGACAAATAGAATCGCTAAGCTACGCACAGGTTAACAATGTTAGGAAGTCCTCCCAGTCTTTATTTTTAGTTTTGACATTCTGATACATAGAATTACAACATTTCTCTATTCCTTTTCCTCCCTCTAAATTCTCCTGTACCCACCCTTCCTTGCTCTCCTTCAAATCCATGGTCTCTTTTTTTCACTAATTGTTATTTATTGTGTCTATCTATCTATCTATCTATCTATCTATCTATCTATCTATCTATCTATCATCTATCTATCT
>NW_004949115.1:939988-940675 GCF_000317375.1 Microtus ochrogaster
CCTCGTGGGCTTTCCCCTACTCACATTGTCATGTCCATGAGTGTCATTCTTGTTCAGGTCACATTGGGCAGTCATGGCGGTGATACTTTATGGATGTCACTTCTGATGTTACTAGGAGATTCACTCTCACAACAGGCTAAAAGCAGATGAGGTTGGCACAGACCAAAACAGAGGGTATACTTGGGAATTTGGAATCAGAGTAAACTTTTCCAGGGCTAGCTGCAGACAGAAAGGGTTGGCTGGGAGTATAACGTCCTTGATAGCATGTTTGTTTAGCATTCACAGGGCATTCACAAGTTATCATTCAAGTTTAGGTACCCAGCACCACATCAAAATGTGTGTATGGTAGCATATGATTGTGATATCAGGAGATGAAGGAAGATAGATCAGGAATTCAAAGTATTCCTTGCTAATACAGTGAGTTTGAGGTCAGCCAGGGCTACACAAGATTCTGTCTCAAAGAAGAAAAATAAGAGATGGAGACATTGCTGGCCTTCTTTCAAGTTTCACTTAATATAAGTTTCACTGTGGCAAAATTTGTTAGACCACCAAGACACTAGACTGGACTATAGAAATTATAGCTTGCATAAATGTTAATTTCACAGGGGATAAACCCGGACTCTCTGAATATGGCAGACAATGAGGGTTGCTGAGAAGCCAAGACAATGACACTGGGATTTGATCCTA
>NW_004949115.1:941214-944693 GCF_000317375.1 Microtus ochrogaster
CTCTGTAGACCAGGCTGGTCTCGAACTCACAGAGATCCGCCTGTCTCTGCCTCCCGAGTGCTGGGATTAAAGGCGTGCGCCACCATCACCCGGCTTAATTTCAATTTTTTATCTTTAGAATATGATAAGATCACCCAAAACATTGGTAAGGAGCATGGCTTGGTAAAAGAGATTTCATAACTTTTCTGGAGGTAGTTAAAAGCAGGAACATAATTCGTTCAGGGTAGTGTAGATACTAAGACTATGAAAGGGACAAGGATGAGGCTTCATGGGGAACTACAATTAAAAAATTAGGCCAGGCAGGGGTAGGGTAATAGTGGAGTGCTTCTCTCACGTGCCAGTGTCCTGGGTTCCATCCCCAATACAATAAATCAGTGCTACAGAAGCACAAATGAGAGAGGGCCTCAAGATGAAAATTTTTAATAATTCAATATTTACCTAGAATTATGGAGTAAAACTACCAAATATATAAATGTATATTGATTTTTATTTTACTTCACCATTAAAGACAAAGAGTCCATGAATTTGAAAGAGAGTAAAGGGGTCCATAGGATGGTTAAGAGTGAGGAAAGGAATGGGAGAATAATCTTTAAGGAGCATGGGAAGTGAGGAGAGAGTTGGAGACAGTGGTATGGTTCAATTTTAGGAGGTCTGTTTTAATGGTTATTCCTGGTTGTCAACTTGACCATATCAGGAATGAACTAAAACCCAAATGGATGGACACAATTCTGAGGGACTTTTTTCTTAATTAAACCATTTGAAGTGATAAGACCCACTTTTAATCCAGCTCTTTTGAGGTGGCAAGACACACCTTTAATACAAATCTTCTGAGGTGGAAAGATCCACCTTTAATCTGGGCCACACCTTCTGCTGGCAGCCTTTTTAAAGGACACAGAAGAGGGACATGATGCTCTCTTTGCCTGCTTGTCCTTGTTCTTGCTGGCAAGCCCATCCCTTCACTAGCACTAGAGTCTACTTCAAGATTTTGAATCTGGTAAGGTGGGCTTCTTAGGAGAGTTTGGAGATGGTGACATAAGAAGCTTTGGCATTGCTACTTGGGGATTCGCCGATGAACCACAACCCTGGTGAAACAGCTGAAAGTTTTCTGGGATTGGACAGCACAAATTTGACATTCATTTGCATAACTTCCTAATGCCCTCCAGTAGGTTTAGTAGTATTGGTTTTGGAAATTGAAAACTGAGAAAGTGGAATAACACAAGATTTGATGTTAGCAAATCAAATATTTCAGAACAAGAAGTGGTGAGTACTTAAATTGTTTTTCAGGGTTGCAGGTTTATGGGTGTAGCTTGGTTGGTAAGACGTTTGCCTAGTGTACATGAATCTCTGCTCCCTCCCTAGAACAACATAAATCGATCATAGTGATGTCTCATGTGATCCCAGAATTTGAGAGTTGTCAGCCAGAGGAGAATAAGATCAAGGTCATCCTCTTGGCTAAATTGCAGGTATAGAAACCATTTGAGATATGTGAGACCCTGTCTTCAAACTAACTAACTAACTGACTGTCTATCTTAATTAATTAATAATACCAAGAGACAGTGTTTGGAATGTTGGAAAGGATGAAAATGAAATTTTTTTGAGAGAAGATTTCTCTGTGTAACAGTCATGGCTGTTCTGGAGTTCACTTTGTAGAGGAGGCTGGCCTTGAACTCAGAGATCCACCTGCCTCTGCCTTCTGAGTGCTAGGATAAAAGGTGTATGCTTTCACCACCTGCCAAAAGTGACTTTTTAAAAAACTAAAGATGTTGTTAGCCAAATCACTCTTCTGAAATCATAAATGTGACATTCTTCTTTGTTTGTTTCTCTTTAGCTTTGTGTCTTTGAAAAAGTAAGTAATGAATTATGGAACTTTCTATGAGTTATATCCTAGCTATAGGATGCATTGTTTTAATAGACATCCATTTTACAGCAGACACATCTGAAGCTCAAGGATATGGGGAAAGCTAGTTATTAACAGTTATTAACACAGAAAAGTTCAAATTCCAATCTGTCTAATATAAAATTCACTGCTCTTTTCACTAGTCCATGCTGTCTAAGAAAAGTCAAAAGCAATTTAAATTTGAGTTACTACATGATCAAAAGAACATGAAGCAGTCTGGGGAGAGCAATACTTCCTAGAACGAAGACTCAAAAAGGGATTGTTGGTGGACTACAAAGGTCACAGTTCTGTAGATTGATCTCTTGTATGTGTTAACATTTGTAGTATGGCAAGGTCTATACTTTGGTTTCTGGCATAAAGAAGTAATTTGCTTATGACATTTAAACTAGACATCTCCTCATTGGTGCCTCATTTAAAGTAGTGACAGTCTTCCCATTAGTTTTCAGAAGTTTTTTTTTTTTTTTGCCCTTGCAAATGAGAGGTGGAGATGCAGGTGATCCACAGAACTTTTCCTGGATCCATAGATTAGAAGAGACAGAAAGCCACTACATCAATGTCCTGGAAGTCATGTCTTACCCTTGGGACTTAGTTGAAGAAGTGGCTGTATTTGAATGAGGTAATTCTTGACACTCAGAATCTTGACTACAGTTCCATAAAGGCCTTGAGTCAGGAGCAGATTAAAGTAACAAAACAGCCAAACTCATGTTTTGAGAGAGGTTGCTTGTTCATTTCCCAGTCGCCCAGACACGAAATAAGCACACAGAAACTATATTAATTAAAATACTGCCTGACTTATTAGCTTATGTATATTTCTAGCTAGCTCTTACATCTTAAATTAACTCATTTCTATTATTTTATATTTTACCACGAGGCTCGTGGCCTACTGGCCAGGGTCTGGCTAGCAGCTAGTGTCTTTCTCCTCTGGCAGTTACATGACTCCACCTATTTTCTCCCAGCATTCAGTTTAGTTTTCTAGCCTAGCTTTATTCTGTCCTATCACAGGTCAAAGTAGCTTCTTTATTAACCAACAAAAGTAGCACATACAGAAGGACTTTCCACACCACCCATGAGTCAGAAATCAACATCCTCAGCTAGAAACTCTCTTGAACCCAGTCTTCAGCTGAGAATAATATAGCACAGCAAACTCCACTAGATTTCAATCCTTGCTTCCTGAAAGCAGAAAACGGCATCATTTTATCTGCTAATTTAGGGATTCATTCAAATATCTCAGTAGTTATAGTATGTTGTATGATGATCTCTATCCCATTAAATACTGAAATAAAAGTAAGTAAATGTTTCTTAGAAGTAAATGTTTCATTGAGCTTATCTAGCACTTGTGATATCCTCACCATAACCCTCTGAGAGTTCTTATATGCCACAGTTCAAAAACTAGACACGAAGAAGTAAATTAAGTTTCTCAAAATTATGTTCCCAATAAATAGCAGAAATGGTATTTTCCCTCAAATATACATGGGTTTGAGATTTCCTAACACCATAAAAAAAACTGAAGTAACAAGTAACAAGGAGGAAGACACTATTTTTTTGCTTCTGAATTTTCTCACTATACTTTTATATTTTTTTT
>NW_004949115.1:949971-951221 GCF_000317375.1 Microtus ochrogaster
AGTACTACTCAGTGGTGAAAACCAATGACATCTTGAAATTTGCATGGATGGAACTAGAAAACAGCATCCTGAGTAAGGCAACCCAGACCCAATAGATGAATATGGTATTACTTACTCATAAGTGGATACTAGCTATAAGCAAAGGATATTGAGCCTAAAGTTCATGATCCTAGAGATGCTGAGTAACAAGGTGAACCCTAAGAAAAACATATATAGATCCACCTGAAAAGTCAAAATAGAAAAGATCACCTGACAAAATTGAAAGGTTAGGGGTGGGGAGAGAAGGTAGGGTGGAAAAGAAAGAGGAAGGGAAAAGAAAAGAAGGGAGGAGAACTTAAGGGAACTGGATAGTCGAGATGGAGGAAAGACAGAGATGAGAGCGAGGAAAGAGATATCTTGACTGAGGGAGCCATTATGGGGTTAGCAAGAAACCTGGCTCTAGAGAAATTCCCAGGAACTCACAATGACCCCAGGTAAGACCCTAAGCAATAGAGGAGAAGGTGCTCTAACTGACCTTGCCCTGTAGTCAGACTGATGAATATCTTCATCCAGCAACTAATGGAAAGAGAGGCAGAGACCTGCATCGGAGCACTGGACTGAGCTCCCAAAGTCCAGTTGAAGAGTGGGAGGAGTGAGAATATGAGCAAAGAGGTCAAGACCGTGATGGGGACATTCACTGAAACAGTTTACCTGATCTAATGGGAGTTCACCAACTCCAGCTGGACAGGGAAGGAACCAGCATAGGACCAAACTAGTCCCTCTGAATGTGGGTGACAGTTGTATGGCTGGGTCAGACTGTGGGATCACTGGACACCAGGATTTATCCCCACTGCTTGTACTGGCTTTTTGTATTCTCTTTGGAAAGATACCTTGCTCAGCCTAGATATAGTAGGGAGGGCCTTGGACCTTCCCCAAAGAAATGTGCCCTACCCTTTCTGTGGAGAGGTTCCGGGGAGTGGAGTAGGGGAGTAAGTGGAGGAAATGGGAGGAGGGGAGGGAGTGGGAACTTAGATTGGTATGAAAAATGAAAAAAAGATTGTTTTCTTTTAAAAAAATAAAAAAAAGAAGAGTGACACACATTTCACATACATGTATTGACAAAATATATTAGCTATTATTGTACAGATGTTTTAATATACACACATTCACAGTATGTGTATATTCATGAGTATAGCTGCAGAATTCCTGAATGAAAATCATGGATTATAAAAAGGTCAGTTTCTTAGAATTGTTCTTTTTTTTTTTTTTTT
>NW_004949115.1:951351-962814 GCF_000317375.1 Microtus ochrogaster
TTTCTTTCTTTCTTTCTTTCTTTCTTTCTTTCTTTCTTTCCTTCCTTCCTTCCTTCCTTCCTTCCTTCCTTCCTTCCTTCCTTCTTTCTTTCTTTCTTTCTTTCTTTCTTTCTTTCTTTCTTTTTTCGAGACAAGGTTTCTCTTTAACTTTGTTGTCTGTCCTGGAACTAGCTCTAGTAGACCAGGCTGGCCTTGAACTCACAGAGATTGCCTGCACCTGTTTCCCAAGTGCTGGGATTAAATGCGTGCACCACCATGGGCCCAGCCTTAGACTTGTTCTTACATTGCTGGAATGTAAAATAGTAATATTGAAGGGATATTTGTGAAATGTATATAAACTTCTTATTTTATCTTTTCCAAATATAATGAATCCATTATAATTTATGAATTAAATGAAAATAATATATACTCCTTCAACCTATGTATCATAAATTAAAAATTATTGTTTCTAAAATTGTTTTATTATCATGTGTGAGTGTATGACATGTGTCTGTAAATGCCCACACATACATAGTACCACAGCCTGTGTGTGGAGGTAAGAGGACAAATTGTGGAGTCACTTTTCTTCTTCTTTCAACTTTATGTGAGTTTCAAGACTCAAACTCAGGTCAGAAGGATTGGGTAGCAAACATCTTTGCCCACTGAGCCACCTTTCTGGCCCCTGTCTTGTTTCTTAGTTATAAGACAGTATCACACTGAAGCCCAGTCCATGGAACTCATCATGTAATTCAGGCATGTCTAGACCTCTCCGTTCTTGGATAATAAAATATGAGGCATCACATTACAAGTCTAAAATCTTTTGGAAATGTTTAAAATACATCGTATTGCAAAAAGTACATTAAACTGAAGTATGGACAGCAAATGTTAAAAATATTCAAGTGGCTGTACATATTGTCTTTACTGATATTATCTAACAATAGATCTAACTATAACTTAAAAACATATTTGGAGAAAATAACTCCTCAGTTTCTCGTAGATATTAACAAAAAATGAAGGTGATGTTTTTCTATAAAATGTTAAATTTGAATTCAGAACAAGAACCTCTTAAGAATAAAAAGGAGCTCTACAATGAAGATAATTAAATTTTTAGGACGTTTGCAAGCTGATTGTATCCACTGTCCAAAAGTAAATTATTTTTAATAATAATTTTAGTTTTTTTAAGGAGGAGTGCATTGGGAGGATGGAAGCAGAATGGATTGGGGAGGGACTGTGAGGAGAAACTGTGGCCAGAATATTAAATAAATAAGCAAATTTATTTTAAAAATTAGTTTTTGAAATTATACTATAATTGCATCAATCCCCTCTCAGACTCTCCCCATTCATTCTGCTTGCTCTCTCTCAAATTCATGGCTTCTTTTTTTTTAGTTGTTATATAAATACATACTTGTTTACAGAGATCTTTCTAAAGACAGAAGTACAACCTCCTCAGTCCATACAATATTACCTGGTTATTGGAAATTGAAAAAATTCTACTGTATATTTATGCCACATTTAAAAACTCTATTTATTGGTCGATGAGCATCTAGGCTGGGTCCATAGCTTAGCTCTTATATAGTATAGCCATTAATACGGACATGCCGGTATTTCTGTGGTGTGCTGACATAAATTCTTTTGAGTATAGATTCAGCAGTAGTATAGCCAGATTATATGATAGCTTTATTTTTATTTTGTTATTTAGAAACCTTCATACTAACCGTTTTATTTTTATTTTGTGATTTAGAAACCTCCATACTAACTTCATTATGTCATTGGCTGCACCAGTTTATACTCCCAGCAGCAGTGAATCGAGGTTTGTCTTTCTCCATGCTCTTGCCGGCATTTGTTATTTGTTTTATTGATGATGGCCATTCTGACTGGGATGAGATGGAATCTCAATGTGGTTTTAAGTTATATTTTTCTGATGGTTAACAATGTTAAGCATTTTTTTCTGGTATTTATTGGTCACTTGTATTTCTTCTTTTGATGACTGCCAATTCATTTGCCCTTTTATTGACTGGATTATTTGCAGTTTTGATACTGAATTTTTGTAGTCCTTTAAAGATTCTATATATTGATTCCTATTGTGCTATACTGGATAAAAAATAAACTAATCATACTGAAAAGGTTATGATAACTACAAAATAGTTTCTTAATTCTTTATTGCATTTTATTGTCTATATTCTTAAGGTTATTTACTTATATCTACTGTATATGTATGGTGGAGATACTATATATTGGCATGTTACTTATAATTCTTGATATTTAATTACATTGAGTTGATAACTTGATAAAGGGTTGGGGAAATGAGTTTTTAATCCTGCAGAGATATCTGTTTAATATTTAAAACCATTCTACTGTGTCAATGTTAAGAATATCTGATAAGACAGGCAACACATATATCTCTATGGAACTCTTTTCAATATCTAATAAAGTCTCTTTTTTCTTTCTTTCTTTTCCTTTCTTTCGTTCTTTTTGCTATTACATCTAAACATAATCCACAAGAAAAGAGTGTACTTCATCTAACTAAAGACTTATTCAATGAATAAGAATCAAAAGACAAATCGTAGCCTGGAAACAACAATTTCTAATCAACTGTTTTAAAAAGTACTTGTATCTAGAATATTCCTAGAACACTTAAGGCTCAATAAGTGAACAACTAAATGAAATAACGCATTAATAAAGAGATATGAATATCAGATAAGCCCATGAAACGGTCTAATTCATCATTAGAGACATAGAAAATAAAGGTACAATGAAATGTCACTATACAAACACTACAATAGCTGAAATTTAAAATTAAAATTTAAAATAGTGATTGCATCAAGTATAAGCAAACATGTAGACTATCTAGAATTCTCATACATTGGTGTTAGGACCATAAAATTATACAACTATTTTAGAAAACAATTTGATAATTTCTTATAAATATTAACTTTCTCCTATCATATGACCCAGTAAATCCCCTTTCATTTATTTTCACAGGAGAAGTATATGCTTACACAAATGCATATATGACTGTCCAGAGAGCATCATTGTTTTCAATAACTAAACTGGAAGCAGTCTTTTGTCCATCAATAAATGAACAAATAAAAGGACTGTTTTATAATTAGATAGTTGAATAGTATTCAGAAGTGAAAATTAATGTTATTAATACCTTTAACTTGAATGAATGCTGAAAGTTATGCTGAATGAAAGAACCAAGCTAATAAAAAGTACACATCATACTATTTCACTTACAGAAAATTCTAGAAGCTGCAAATTAATGTGTCATAGCATAAAACACATCCTTGGTTTCCTTGGGGACGGAAAAGAGAAGTACAGAGCATAAGGGAGGAATTACAATAAGGGAAGCTTGTCTGACTGATAGACGCATCCATAATCTTTTGATTGTGCTTACAGTTTCACGGGTATGCACATATATTAAATTGTGTACTTTAAACATATGCAGTGTAGTGTATACCAATTATACCACAAATAATCTGTTTGTCAAAGAGTAAGATTGAACCTATTAGCAAAAAATTTTAAGTGGCACTACAGCAAAGAGCTGCAGAGATGGCAAATGAAATAATCGCACACAATTGCTACAATTTCTAATTGTTTTTGAGACCTCCTTTGGTGTATTGAGTCACTGGGGGGAGTCAGCTTTTGCAGAGATAACTGTTTTAGAGTTACTAAATGCTATTCTCACAAAAGACTGAATATCTCCCCTAAATGTAATTCATGTATCCCCCTTCATATTTCCAGTTTTAGGTGGATATGTTTGTGAAGAGTAACTAGTTTTCCTTCAAAAGCAGGCATGATGAGGCAAAGACAGTAAGCAACATGTCTTAGATCATCCAGTAGTTCAATAGCGGAAATGGGACTATTGTCCAGACCTCGGTTTCTCGGTAGTTCTGCAGAGTGATCAAAATTCTTGTCAGGTTACAGCAAGGTAAGCTTCCCTATTGGACGAAACTGTTGCACTCAATTCTAACAAGACTTTGGGAGAAAATTCATTATAATTAAAACAAAGTCCTCGTAAATGTTCGAAGGACGTTTTAAGTTTGTTAGCATTATTGCATCTTAATCAAAAGGTCTCTTATCAGGAGTCTGTTGCTTGATATTGCTAATCTGTTCATTTAGTACACAGGAATCTCACATTCAGCCACAGACCCAGGAACAATATCTGGGCCAACATTTCATTAACTTGTATATTTTTCCCAAACTAATGATTGGTCGTGTCCCCCTTTCCTTGCGCCTCCCCCTTTCTCTTTAAATGTTGCTGGGGTGATTTTGGCACTGCCGAGAAAGAGGCGGAGGGAAATGGGTAGGAAAAGGGGGAGTTTGAGGGTGAGTTACCAGGGGCCACTGCTCTCGCTCTCTAAACATACAAAAAGGAAAAAAGAATAGTGGGAAAACTTAAGCCTCTGGACCCTTCCAAGCAGGGGCCGGGCTATGTGAATTCTGATGGAAAATTTAAGGTAGCTCTAAGAAGGCAGGCCACAATGGTGATTGAAGATGTTTGTATATGCCTATTTAAGGACCATTTGCAGATAACATCCAACCGATTATTCGCAGACCCCTTTTCTTCCTTTGGAAGCATACACAGAAGCATACAGCACCCCCCCCCCATGCGTACACAATGGTAAACAGAGACCTCGCTGGCTGCTACAGAGACACGTGCACTCTCTCAGGCAGAAACAAAGGGACAAAGGAACACATCCAGGAAAACACACGTTTCAAGCCCTCAAAAGATTAGTTAGGCACAGAGGGGAGAAAGAGCCATAGGTGGTAAGAAAAGTGGGGTGGGCTGGGGGGGGGCGGAGTGGAGGGGGCCGCTGTGAGAGATTGGCTTAGCAGTTGAGTGTGAAAGAGAAAGGGTAAATGAGTTAGCGCGAGTCCTTAGAAACTTCACCTAAGGGATTAGCACCGATTGAGCTACAAATCTCCCCCAGTATTAGTGTTTCTGGATACTAAAATAAATTCTAATCACATTCTCGACGTCCTTTAGTAGAGCCACTTTTCCAGCCCGAATTCCAGCCCAATTCCACAAGTGTGGAAGAACAAAAAGATGATATTAGTGTGCGCGGATAGACTGCAATGTATTTATTCGTGCCTCTAGTAGTGTATTTTTAAGGAAATGAGCTTGAAGCTCAGGTGACAGACAAAAAGCCAAATAAAGAAATAGTGAATTGCTATCTGAGAGGATCTCTGCATCGCCGAAAAGCATAACTACAACAAAGTGAATGAGAAAAAAAACAAGCTACCTTTTTCTCCTTTAAAATTATTTTCATTGTTGGCACACTTTTGAAAGCACACATAGAGATTCTAAACCAATGCTCGATATAGTTCCACAAACGGGAGTCTTTGGCGGCAGGGTTTCAGTGAAGTAATGAAAAATTTGAAATACACAATGTTTTTAAAAACATGCATTTGTATTACTTTTCAAGTGCAGGCAGTTACTCCAACTATGGTAAGACATGTTTTGTCTCCATAAGGACCTGTCTCCGCAGGGTGCAGAATGGATTGTTTAGTACAATTGCAGCCACCCTGAGCACAGCAGATGAGTTTTCAATGAAACAGATTCCCGCTTGGCTCTCCCTGAGAAATGAAAATAGCGCAGATTTAGTGACTATTTTCTACATACAAGGCACTGCCGGAAGCAGCTCACACACGTCTTTACATATTATTCACAATTACATTATGAAGTCGGCTCAATGAGTTTTCCCATTTTACCGATAGGGAAACTGATATTCAGGGAGATTTTGTAATCTTGCTGAAAATCAACAGTTAGTCTGGTGCACAGCCCTGATTGGAATCCAAATAAGCCGGCTCCAGAGGCTACACTGTTAGCCAGTGCTGTACTGCTTCTAACAACCATTTGCTTCGGGTTTAAAGAAAAAAAAAACTGTTATCAAGAATTTATTTTTAAAGCGAAAGGAAAATCCAGAGTGTTTCTGGCATCAGCACACAGTGAACACTCTGGTCTACATTCTTCATCTCCGCCACTACATACATGGTTCCTAGACTCCCTGACTCACAGTCCTGAGCCCCAGGCTTTGCAGGATCCTCAGGAACGGAAGAAAGAGCTAGTTCTATTCAGTGAACTCCATAGCTCAAGTTGGAAAATAAACTAGCACTTTTCAGAGGAACTGATAACTTGGATTGTAAATATAAATGTTTTCCACTTAATTTCCAGTGAACAGGGAAAGTGACTCAATTACGACCCCCTATTGCTGAACAATCTAAGTAATCAAGGCTGTGCTGCAGTGAATGTAACAATTGTTTAGATGTATACTAAGGCAATTCTCCAATAATAACATCTGTCTGGCAAAAGCTTTCCTCTCTATTATTTAGCTAGAACATAGACGAATTTTTGTAGAGACCTGCCTTGCTGTAATGGTGAAAGATTGTTAATTACAGGAATCTAGATTAGGGAAGATGTATGTGTTCACTAGTGATAATTGTAATATGATCATTAAACATTATTGTTTAGCAAATAACAGTACTAGATGAATCTGTGATCATTATGACTATAGACCAAAATGCCAAGGAAGAAGATTGAAGGAAAACCAAAGAATCATGTTTTGATAGGTTTAAAAGTTAAAAGCTGCTGGGCAAGTTGCCATGGATACCATGTCCTGCATATAATTCTGAGCTTTTCCTCTCAGTTAAACACTAAAGGCCGGACTCTCCAGCTATACACCTCCTTCCTGTGCACTCAGCAGCAGCTACTTCATGTGGAAAGTCTGTGTTTTGATGAGTGGGAATGGAATGATACATTTCCCATACAAGAATCCTGACCTGCTGAAAAGGTATTTGAACGAGTGTAAATCCAGGAGAATTTTTATCCCACTTCAGTTTCATCCAGGATTTCTCAATTAAAACTCAAGAGTACAATAACGCTTAGAAATCTATAGTAGAGAATCAGAAATCAGGACTTGGTAGAACAATAGACTTACATGGCTTCTTTTTATGTTTTTATCAGGCACTTACCACCCAAGGGTGAACATTCGTATTGCCCGTTTATTGGGATTTCACAGGATCCCGGCAGAACAAATAATATAGCAGATTAATTAAGAATTCCATCTGTGTATCACAAAGACAGGCATGCCAGAAACATTTATCAAAAGAAGTCAAGTGTTCACTGCCAGTTTCCTATTTTTTGAATTTAACAAAATGGTTACATTTCTGTTGAGTTCAGCTATCCCATTAGAGGGCTCAGAGGAAGAGACAAAAAGCGAGAGTGTGCCAGTCCTATGTGCAGCCACAGACTGCAGAGGGAAGCAGTCCCCAAATTAAGAGTCTGCTAGCTGGATGATTTGGGGTAGGTAGGTAAATTGTTCAGTCTTGCAGAGCTTCTTATATCGATATGTTCTAATTTTATAATACTGCAAGGATGATGGGAGGAATACCTGTACTACCGAGTTGCTGTGCAGATAAAATAAGTCATGCAAGTAAAAAACATTAACGCTGATTTTTCACAAAGTGGCAAGATTTCAGTTATTCTCTAGCACCACAAAACCATTTGTTTTATTCGTGTCCCCTTTATTTATCACTTATCCTGTCCACAGGCAGTCTACTTTCATTTTATCTTATCCCTGACCCACCTGGCAATGCCTGCTGGGCAACTCACATTTTTCTCCATTTCCCCTCTGCTCCATGGGAAACAGAACTTCCTTTTTGTGTGGTCTTCATTTTCTTACGTCATGAGCTAAGTGATTTTCCCACAACTCTTGGCACCTTACCTGGTTCTCAAGCTCTCAATTCCCTCTTCCCCCACGTTTTTATTTTGCTGGCCTCCTGCATAATCCCAAGTGATGTTCTCTATCTCTGTCTCTCTTGGGTGGGGATATTCCTAATTGTTTCCCCACCCCATTTCGACTCTATTGTGCCTTCCCGTGAGTTCCATGAATGGGCATCTTTCAAAAGTTTCATATTGTTAGCTAGACTCTTCTACACACTTGAATACCTAAGCATAAAAATTTTAAGTTTAACTAATTAAATGTTAACAAGCATGATCAAGAAAAATAAAGGAAAACTGTAAATCCAGATTGTAAAATTGGTAGGTAATACTACATATAATTTCATGAAAACTAAGTCAAAAGACTAGGTGCAATGTACTATAAACAAGATGATATCAATCAGTCCAGAAGACATAGAAATGTGCAGAAATGCAAAATAGTCAAATATGTAATCCCTCAAAACCACTTGATGCCTAAATGGTTTAACGGTCATTGAAAGGAGAAACTTTCTGATCAAACTGGTCCACAGCATGAAAAATAAAGAACACTCTGTACCTTATTTTCCCTCTGTTGTGCACCTAGAAGAAAGAAAAGAAGGAAAGGGAGCTGTAGATGAGCATAAATTAGGAATGTTTTCTCAAACAAATTGTTAACACAAGGATTTAGGAACAACAAGGCTGGAATCTCAGAAAAGGCACATAAATCTTAGAAACATCAACAATGAAATGTATGCATCAACAGGCTCCAAAAGAAAATCTACTGTGGGACATGCATGTCTTTAAATCAGAAAAGTGATTAGATCTTTCATGACTTAGAATTTTTTGTTTTGTTTTGTTTTTTTGAGACAAGATTTCTCTGTATAGTCCAAGCTGTCCCAAAATTGAAACTGTAGACCAGATTGGCTTTGAACTCACAGAGAACGGTCCGCTTCTACCTCTTGAGTGCTGGGGTTAAAGGCTTGTCCCACCACTGTCCAGCATGACTTAGAATATTTTAAGACATTACTCCAAACAAAATATTCCTCAATGCAATGTTTATTGTAGCATCATTTATAAATTGACAAGTACAGAAATATAACAATTATCTACATAAGAGAAAATGATTCACTAAAATAGAGTACATCCCAATAACTTAGCAAAGCATTCATCAGGAACTTGTATCAAGCATTTTTACCAGGAATAATTAATGCTTTTCTATTAAAATTAGAAACAAAGCAATGATGCTGGGCATTAGTATTATTTTTTAATATAATACTAGGGTCTTGACTAATAAATCAATGTGAAAATTATGGAATTTGTCAAAATAGAGACATGAAATACTCTTAGAAAGAGGTAAATATCACCCCTTTATTGTTTTCCTAGAAATCTCCCAAGAAAAGTGTTGGTCAGGCATTGTAGCACATGTTTCTCATTTTAGCAATCAGTATGCTAAGGCAAGAGGTTTGTGTGTTCAATGCCAGCAGGGCCACATAAGTTAGTTTCAAGAAAAAAGAACTGATTAATATTGTAAACAGCTCCACTCAGACAGGATGCAGATACGTGGGCACGTGTGTATACGCACGCACACACACACACACACACACACACACACACACACACACACGCCTTTTTTTACGTGTAAGAAATAACCTAATTAAAATAGGTAGGTCAATAGAATAAAATCTAGAAAGAAAACAAGAATCACATGAAAAAATTTCAGGCTGTACATATAGTTCAAACAATGCTAACAGGCATGAGATCCTAGGTGAGATTACCCCACACTGCATAAACGGAGCCTTATGGTGCATACCTGTACTCCCAGAACTTTATAAGTAGAGTTCAATAACATCCTTGATTACATACCAAGTTCAAGTCAGTGTGAGCTTCATGAAATCTTCTCAAAAGAAAGAAGGAAAGAAGGGAGAGAGGGAGGGAGGGAGGAAGGGAAAAAGGGGTTGCATGGTATAAAATAACGGTGGCTTTATATATCTCTGGAGTAAAGATGGCTTTCTGATAATCAGTATGAGGACAACTGGATAATCACTTGGCTTTTTTATATATAAAAAGAAAGATGCAGCCATGCAGCGATGGTGCACACCTTTAATCCAAGCACTCGGGAGGCAGAGGCAGACAGATCTCTGTGAGTTCGAGGCCAGCCTGGTCTACAGAGTGAGTCCCAGGACATCCAGGGCTACACAGAGAAACATTGTCTCAAGAAAGGGGGGAAAGATCCATAGCTCATATCATAAACAACAAACCTCAATGGATGAAAGAGATTCAATGTAAAAATGGAAATAGTAGCAATTATGTTATTGGGAAAAGCTTTCTACATATAACTCAATCCCAGTACAATAAAAGAAGTGCTGGTGAATTCAATGTGTAGTTTGTTATATCCCACATAGAATAACTAAAGGAAAGACAAATAGACAAATCACAAACTGTAAGAAAATGGCTTTCCTAAGCCTGGATGTCGCTGGAAGGGCCTTAGGCTTCCCACAGGGAAGTCCCTTGCCCTATAGGTAGGACTGAAGGGGGGGTGGGAGGGAAGGGGGTGGGAGGGAAGTGGGAGGAAGGGAGAAAGTGGGAATTTTGATTGGTATTATTTATAAAGTAATAAAAAAGAGTAAAGAAGCAGAAAATGGTTTTTGATATATATCAGTATCTCTACCAGAAAAGCAACCATACATTCAGTGATTAAAAGACCAAACCCCAATTTAGAAAAAAAAAAGTGTGTGTGTGACTAAAGACATGAACAAATAATTTTAAAGTAATAAAAAATGCCTCATAAAAATATAAAAAGATGTCCTGTATCACTCATAGTAAAATAAGTAGAAATTACTTTAGATCTAATTAAAATCTTTTTAACCTACCAGACAGGCAAAAGTTCAACAACTTTAATAAAACACTTGTAGAAGCTAAGTGTAAAGGTCTCTATCACACATTACTTGGCTGAGAACAGAGTAGTACATATTGGATGCTTTTGCATTATTTAAGAAAACTACATGTGCTAGAGAGAGCCTGTGGAAGCCAGAGGTTTGTTTTTTGTTTGCTTGTTTGTTCGATTTTTGTTTGTTTGTTTTTGTCAGCTGTCTTCCTGCATTGCTCTTACTTGAGATTGAACTTGGAGTCACCCAGTTTGGCTAGGTCATCTGGCCAGCAAGTCCCAACAATCAATCCTCTTGTCTTTGCCTCCCCAGTGCTGGGATTGCTGCTACACCTGACTTTTTTCTATGTGAGGCTGGAATTCAAGATCAAGTTATTAGGTCTGCGTGACAGACAAGCATTTTACTGACTGTACCATCTCCCCAGCCTCCAGAATTGCATAGGCTTTTGGTCAAGTAATTCCACAGTAACTTCTGCAGTGCAACTTTCGTGGTGGTATCATTATTTACAAATACTGGGAACAAAATAAATGTCCACTTAAGAGAAATTATTCAGTATAGTAAAGTACAGTACCCCCTTACATAGAACACTATGTAGCTGTAAAATAAATGACAACGATTTTTATAACTGATATGGAGTAAACTCAGCGATGATTTAAGATCTTGAGAAAGTCATGTATAGAAAGAATGAATATATTTTGAAATATGCTACTTTAATGTTCCAGCAATTTTCTATCTTCTACATTTGGCTGTTAGTCCCTCGCATTTTGAGTGGCAGTGGTAACCTCACCTATTTGATAGACATGTTAAGAGCTGTTGATGTTTTTAGTTTGTACTAAAAGTAGGGAGGGCACAGGAATAACTTTCAGCTTCTGGTCCCCAGTGCTTCTTTTTTTTTTA